>NW_025379212.1:0-6291 GCF_016433145.1 Gracilinanus agilis
CAGAGAGACAGAGAGACAGAGACAGAGAGAGAGAGAGAGAGAGAGAGAGAGAGAGAGAGAGAGAGAGAGAGACATTAGGATACTGACTTAAGAAGGCAGGGAAAGGAATGAAAACAATGTGAGGATTAGTTATTTCCCATCCATTCTATTCTACAAATGTTTCCCATGCTCAAGGCATGGTGATTAAAGCTGGTGGGAGAAAGATGGAAAAGACAAAACACAAAAGCCATCAATGACAAAATTTTTGAAGGTGGAATGATGTGGTAATTTGAAGAAGAGACAAAACCACCTATTAGTGGGATAAAAGGTTTTCCATCAGAAGTGGCACTTGAGCAAAGATCCATAAAGAAATAATAATTCTAATAATAATTAATAATTCTAACAGATGGAAGTAAGAATGAAGAATATCCCAGTAATAGGTTATATGCAAATGAATAGACATAAATTTAGGAGTCTCACAAGGAAGGTGTCTCAATAGTTTAGGAAGGAAACAGTAAGGATCTTTAAGTGGGAGGTATAATAGAGACAACATCTTTAAATCTCAGTAACTGATTGGATATGATAGTTAAGGCAGAGAAAAGAAAGTTGAGAATAACATAGAAGTTTTGACCCTGAGTGACTAGAAATATGGCAGTACCATCAATAGAAATGGAGAAGTTTAAAATATTTAAAGAAAGGAAATGATTTACATTTTGAGCATATTTAACTTGAGATCCATGAAGAAAATGTGGTTGGAATTGGCCAGTTGATATGGTAGAGGAATTTGGGAGATATGTTAGGGTTAGATGTATGAGCATCACCTTCAAGAAGTCATTGAACCTATGAGAGATAATAAGATCACCAAGGAGAGTATAGAGAGATAAGATGACATGGCCTGTAGGGATATAAAAAAGATCAAGGGGTAGGAAATGAATAATGACAGAATCTGCAAAAGTGGATCATTATATCACCCCTAAATTTAAATAAAATAATTAGTGTTACACGGAGTCATAGCTTGTATCATGCTCCCTTATGTTTAAGAGTGATACTTTGTTAGAGGGGAGACTCTGAAGACTTGTAACAAAGAACTAAACAGAATTTTGTGTCCTCCTCAGATTTACTGAAAGGGAATTATGTGTATGGTTTGAAAACTCAGTGACTATAAAGATTGGTTTCGCCACAGGAAATTGTTTGTGAACATCTGTATATTACCTTCTCATATTTTTTTTCATCAAGAATACCCTGAATGTATGTTGATAATTCCAATATAGATTGTATAAAAAGTAAGGATGTGCTTCAATAGTTCCCATTGTCCTCACAGTTTCATCACTTTTTGGGAGAGATAAAACTGATGCTTATTCTTTTTTCCAGTTTTTCTGTACCTTTCTCTCCTTGTGACATTAAGAAAATTGATGTTTTCATAATTATGTCATATCCAGCCTCGATTTATTTGATTTATACTTGTATTGATCTGGTAATCTCTTATGACTTCATCTTCTATCTCTACTTCCTTTTATAATGTATGATGTCCTGAGGCAGACATGAGATAGACAACTTCTGGGTTAGGATCCTTTCTGTTCTTATCTAGTATAATACTCATACAATCTGCCATGCAATGTTTTTCTGTTCCATCAGAACCATATAAATAAATGTTTTTAAAAATAAAGGTTCATATTTTAATTCTACTGAGTTGGAGCTTGGTGGAACAAAAAAAGTGACATGACTAAAATTCACTTGAGCAGCATTATGGCCATTTTTCTCAAACTATTTTAGAAAAACTCTTCTCAGATTATAAATGTCAGTCTAATGGCAGAATGAAGAGTGTGTGGTAACATCAAGCTTAAAGTATTGGAATGGAATTAGTTCCGTGGAAGGTGTTTTTTTCCTTTGCTATCTCATTTTGAAACAGTTAGTGCAAAATTTGTTTAATATGCAGGTGTTTGATCTCCCTGAGCTTTAAAAAAATCTTCCAAGAACTTAAAGTGAGAGGGAATGAGTTACAAATCCACCTTGCAGAACTGAGACTTTAAATGACCTCTATGGATGATGAGGACCCTTGAGCTGACTTAGCATGTCAAAATGTATAAATCTACAAAAATGTTAAAGTTTTTTTTTTTAATTTCATTCTTACACAGACCTAGAATAGTGTTATGTATTTCATTAAAAGCAAAAAATACTTCCCTAAGTTTAAAACTCAATATTAAAATTAGATAATATTTGCTGTAGTCTTTTAAAATGACAATGTGTTATGAATAATAAGTGACATAAGTGATACTATTTTGTTCAGAGAAATAGGGACATTCTTCTCTTAAGACAATTATGGATGCTTCATCAAGTTTTGCACATGACCTTGAAATACGAAAGTCTTTGCCTGTGAAGTAGGAAATTCTGGCAAGATATAACCAAGAAGAACTTTATGGCCTTAGAGTTTTTATTTGTAATATAAGCATGTTGGACTGGATGATTTTTTATTTGCTTATTTTTCTTCAATTACATGTAAATAACTTTTTTCACATTCATTTTTAATTTCAATTTTCAGATTTTCTCCCCCCACCAAGAAGGTTAGCAATTTTATATAGATTATAAATATGCAAATTGGATGATTTCTAAGACTGCCTCAAGCTCTAGATTTGTGAGGTTCCTATTTGGTGTGGTGGATAGAGCACTGACCCTGGAGCCAGTAGGACCTGATTTCAAATGTTACCTTACACACTTAGTAGTTTTATGCCCTTAAGAAAATTATCCCTTCAGTCTTAGTTTCCTCATTTGTAAAAAGTAAGAAAATATCATCTCCTTCCCAGGGGTTGTTGTTATCAGATGAGATAATTTGTGTAAAACACTTTTCAAACTTTTAAAAATGCTCTATAACTGTAAACTGTCATTGTTGTTAACATATTTCAAGGGAAGCCTTTTAGTTTGTAAAAAAAAAAAAGTAGATTAGAAGAAAACTGTTTTCATTGAAAGAAGTTCCTTAATTTGATTATCATCAAAAATCCTTTATTAATCACTGCTTTGTGTTTGACATTGTGCACAGGGCTCAGGGTGTAAGAGGGAAAATTTAGGTATTTTATAGACATATATTTAAAACGTGGCTGCCAGGAATCAACAATTCAGGTTGATTCCATAATTAAATCAGACCCAAGTCAGCATCGGGTTGAGATAAGTTTATTTATACTCAGGAAGGTAAAAGTATAGGAATAAAGAGAAGGGGAGAGGCTAGTCCAGGCCTGGTCAGGCCTGGACGAGAGAGAAGGTTAAAAGGCTAAATAAATGAAGCTGCAAGCCACAAGGCCCAGCAACCAGATAGGCAGAGTTTGGAAACGGCCTAGGTAGGCCAAGGAAGTCAGCCTAACTTACCCACATGACAATACAGAGTGTAAGCTGTCTGTGGTCTCAGGAGATCCTTCAGCACCAAGTTCAAGGCGGGAACTGCCTCCACAGGAAGTAACCAACTTACTTAAAGAGATAGTGCCTTTCGTCACTTCCCGTGGGTCCACCTCTAATTCAAATGGACAAATGGCAGTCTCTACATTGATTTGGACTATCCAAAGGGCAGTCCCTTATTCTTGATTTGTTACTTATTGTCACGTGTGGGTAACTCGTCTCCCCTCCCTCACTAAGGAAGGTGAGGGTGACGTAATTTCTATGTCTAGGTCAAGTACAAGTCTAACTAGGAATGGGCTGGAACTAATTCCATTTACACAAGAGACATAAATTTTTTTAGGTATTATTCCTGTACTCATAGATATTATGGTTTTAGAAACATTCCCAGCTGTGTGACCCTGGGCAAGTCACTTGACCCCTATTGCCTACCCTTACCAATCTTCCACCTATAAGTCAATACACAGAAGTTAAGGGTTTAAAATTAAAAAAAAAAAAGAAATATGTCTATGCCAGCAAAGACAACAGTAATTTATAGTATTGCATGAAAATGGCCCTAGAAAGTTACAAAACAAAAGTCTGTGTTGATACCCAGAGAGCATCCCTGATAATCTTGAATAAGAGGGTAAAATAGAAATGGAAAGAACCCACCCATCACTACCTGAAAGAGGTTCAAAATTTAATAGTACCAGGACAATTATTAGGGTCTATTTCTAGAATTCCAAGACCAAGGAACAAATATTGCAAGCAGCCAGAAAAAAAAAATTCATTTCAAATATTAAAGAATCTGGAAGCTTCCACATTTAAGGAACAAAAGATGTGGAATTGTGGCATTCTGTAAGGCAAAGGATCTAGGACTACAACGAAAAATCATCTACCCAGCAAAACTGAACACAACATTCTAGGAAAAGACATATACCTTTAATGAAATAGAGGACTTCCAGGCCTTCTTGATAAAATGACCAGAGCTGAAAATAAAATTTGATGAACAGATCTGACACTCAAAAGGAGCAAAGAAAGATGAAATGAAAAGAAAATCTCAAGATCTCAGTGGGGTTAGACTGATCAAATTCCTACATGGAAAATGTTAAATAGGATGTATAAAATATCTCAGATAAAATACTTAGATACTCAAGATAATCAAGGGAAACAATGGGATTAAATGAATTGCATCATTACACAAGGTGACATAATTAAGATATTTAAGATATCTATGATTCTTGAAGTACCTAAGATGCCTAAATTACTTAGGATACTTAATAAGGAAGATACTTAAAAACTTCATCACTATTATGGCAATGAATAGGAGGAAATATAGAAAGCAGGGAATGAGGTGGATATTTTGGGATAATATCCAAAAAAAAGGAATAATATCCTGGGAATAGAGAAAATGAGAGAAATTGGGGATAAATTGTCTCAGATGAGGAGGCGCATAAGAATCAATACAGTTTGAGGGGAAGATGATGGAGCTGGGTAATGCTTGAACCTTACTCTTACCTAAATGGACATTAAGTAGGAATAACATTTGCGTGCAGTTAATTTTAGAAACTTGTCTTACCTTAAATGGAATTAAGAAGAGGAGTTGGAATGAGAAGAGGTGGGGTGCAAAAAAAAGGGAGAATGAACTCAAGGATGCAGTAGTCAGAAGCAAAAATATTTGTGGACAGGGAAAGGTTGAAAGGGAAGGAAGAGAAGGGTCAACAGGGCAAAACAAAATGGAGGGAAACTGACAGTAATTATAACTGTGAATGCGTATGGGATGAACTCGCCATAAAATAGAAGAGGATAGTAGAGTAGATTAATAGCCAGAATCACACAATGCTATCTACAGGAGATACACTTTTTTTTTTTTTTTTTACTTTTTTTTTTTTTTTTTACTTTTTTTTTTTTTACATTTATTAATATTCATTTTTAACATGGTTACATGATTCATGCTCCTCCTTTCCCCTTCAACCATCCCCCGCACCCCCCCCTACCCATGCGCATTTCCACTAGTTTTGTCATGTGTCCTTGATCAAGACCAATTTCCAAATTGTTGGTAGTTGCATTGGTGTGGTAGTTTCGAGTCCACATCCCCAATCATGTCCACCCCAACCCATGCGTTCAAGCAGTTGTTTTTCTTATATGTTTCCTCTCCTGCAGTCCTTCCTCTGAATGTGGGTAGCATCTTTACCATAAATCCCTCAGAATTGTCCTGGGTCATTGTATTGCTGCTGGTTAAGAGGTCCATTACATTCAATTTTACCACAGTATATCAGTCTCTGTGTACAGAGTTCTTCTGGCTCTGCTCCCTTCGCTCTGCATCAGTTCCCGGAGGTCTCTCCAGTTCGCCTGGAACTTCTCCAGTTTATTATTCCTTTTAGCACAATAGTATTCCATCACCCGCATACACCACAGTTTGTTCAGCCATTCCCCAATTGAAGGACATACCCTCCCTTTCCAATTTGTTGCCACCACAAAAAGCGCAGCCATGAATATCCTCGTACAAGTCTGTTCATCCACGATCTCTCTGGGGTACAAACCCAGCAATGGCACGGCTGGGTCAAAGGGCAGGCAGTCCCTCATAGCCCCCCGAGCATGACTCCAAACCGCCAGCCAGAATGGCTGGATCAGTTCACAGCTCCACCAGCAATGCATCAATGTCCCAATTTTGCCACATCCCCTCCAACATTCATTACTCTCCCCTTCTTTCATTTTAGCCAATCTGCTAGGTGTGAGGTGATACCTCAGAGTTGTTTTGATTTGCATTTCTCTGATTATTAGAGATTTGGAACACTTTCTCATGTGCTTATTGATACTTTTGATTTCTTTACCTGAAAATTGCCTATTCATGTCTCTTGCCCATTTATCAATTGGGGAATGGCTTGATTTTTTATACAATTGTTTTAACTCCTTGTATATTTGAGTGATTAGACCCCTGTCAGAGTTTTT
>NW_025379213.1:0-4775 GCF_016433145.1 Gracilinanus agilis
AGAGAGAGAGAGAGAGAGAGAGAGAGAGAGAGAGAGAGAGAGAGAGAAACCACCATTTTCTTGGAGTTAGTTTTACTTGAATGATATAGAAGACTGGCCTAGAAAGCTTGATCACTGAGAATAGGCTAGGGAAACCAGCTCCCAAACCTGGCAACTCAAGTCCCTGTTCATTCTCCCTTCCTGTTCTGTCCTGACTTCAAAGGCCTCAGAGTAAACCATGGATGTGGTCAGGCTCCAGAGAGCTTGGTAGGATGTACTGACTTTGAGTAGGTCACAGGGCTTGCCAGCCTTGACTAGAAGTACTATAGCCATTACATCAGGCTGAATCTGACTCTGAAAGATCCCTTTCAGTCTCTTTATCTATAATCCTCACAACATCCCCAGCAAATGATGAGCAGTTATTAGTTGATTCCAGTTTTACACAGAAGACAACAGAGGCATGATAAATTGAGGCACCCTGTCTTGTTGTTGTTAAACCATTTCAGTCATGTCTGACTTCTTCTGACCTCATTTGGGGCTTTATTGGCAAATATACTGGATCGGTTTGCCAATTGCTTCTCTAGCACATTTTTTTTTTCAGATGAGGAAACAGAGGCAAACAGGGTTCAGTGACTTGTCCAGGATTACACAGCTGGTAAGTGTCTGAGACCAGATTTGATCTCGGGGAGAAGAGTCTTTCTGATTCCCAGGCCAGTGCCACCTAGCTGCCCTGGGTAGCCTATCTAGGACCAGCTAGAAGTGAGCTGGGATGTCAGCGACAGAGCCCAGCCTCCCATAGATGATGATGATAGTGATCCTCCCTTTTCTAATTGCTTTTGCACAAATTTTTATTGCGAAAAATAACAGCTCACATTTCTATAGCACTTTTCATACAGTAACCCAATGAAATGGATAATGTAAGTATTATCGGCTAATTTTACTTTCCTGATGTGGGTTTAGGGGACCTTGGGCTGAGAGAGGGAAGAATACTTTGGGTTCAGGTCTTCCCTGTAACACACAGGCACTCAATGAACATTGTGTTCAAGGGAGTCCTATTCTCTAAGAGTCTATACTACAGGGTTCTGCACTTTATAAAATGCTGCCTTGTTCACCAAAGGCTGAATTTGACCAAACCAAGCAGGTTCTCATCTCTAACTGGACTGTAAATTCCTTGAGGGTATAATAATAGCAGTTGATATTTTCAGAGCACTGTAATGTACAAACCTGTTTTACAAACATGATCTCATCTAATCCTCCCAATAGGACTGTTCTATCATAGATATTCAAATTTCATTTTATAAATGAGGAAACTGAGGCTCAGTGGACTGAAATGACTTGTCTGAAGCCAAGTAACTAGTAAGTGGCAAAGCTGGAATTTGAACCCACTTCTCATGGCACAAAATTAAGCATTGTTTTCCCAACTATGCCCGGGAAGACTCTTATTGGTGACTAGAATAGATGAGTACATACAAGGCACTCAGAAAATGCTTGTTGCTTATTTTTTTCTGAGATTTCCTTTCTCTGGGAATGACATACTGTCTAACCTAGCTCCCATGCCCATTCTACATTGAAAAACCAAAATCCAAATGAGTAAACTATTCTATACCCTTCTCTCCATTCCCTTTCGCTACATCAGCAGTGGGAAAAGCACTGGGTCTGGAGTCATAGGACCTGAGTTCAAATCCTACATCTGATTCTTAGTACCTTGTGACTTAGTAAATCCTATATCTGATTCTTAGTATCTGCCTGATGTTCAGTGTGGCTTTTTATTTCCCTGGACCTAAGTTTCTTCCTCCATGAAACAAGGAGCTTAGTTAGATGGACTCTGACTTCCCTTCCAGCTATGGTTAGATCTATGAGCCCATGAACTCCCACCTTCCCAAGGCAGCCATCAAGGGAGAAGACAGTGGAGATGAGAAGTTCTGAACTTTAGAAGTTAGAACCTCTATCAGTTTAAATGTTTATTGGAAGGAACAAAACAAAGATCTGATGGCAGTGGAAACAAGAAAAACTATTTCTTAGGATCTTCTAAGATTAGTTAAAAACCCCTGCATGCACCAGTTACAGAGCTATATGGGATGTCAAGGATAACAAAGGACAGAATAAACTTCTCACTGTTTGTTGTATTCAAGAGTTCCATCTCCCTGTCTGACCTTTATTTTATTTCATTTTTAAATTATATTTTTATTTTTATTTTGAATATTTTCCCATAGTTACATATTTCATGTTCTTTCCCTCTCCCCCAAGCCCCCCTAACCCCCCTTAGCCAACACACAATTCCACTGGGTTTTACATTTATCACTGATCAAGACCTAATTCCATATTATTGATAGTTGGACTAGTGTTATCGTTTAGTGTCTTCATCCCCAATAATATCCCCATCAGCCCATGTGATCAAGCAGTTGTTTCTCTTCTGTGTTTCTCCTCCCACAGTTCTTCCTCTGAATGTGGCTAGTTTTCTTTCTCATAAGTCCCTCAGCCTTGCTCTGGATCCTTGCATTGCTGCTAGTAGAGAAGTCCATTATGTTCAATTGCACCACAGTGTATAAGTCTCTGTGTATAATCTTCTCCTGGTTCTGCTCCTTTCACTCTGCATCAATTCCTGGAGGTAATTCCAGTTCACATGGAATTCCTCCAGTTCTTTATTCCTTTGAATGCAATAGTATTCCATCATCTGACCTTTATTTTAAAAGAATTGGATTTAGACAGCAAGGTTATACAGTGGATAGACTGTAAAGCCTGTAATTGGGAAGATCTGAGTTCAAATCTAGCCTTAAGCACTTATCATGTGACCCTAGAAAAGTCACATATCCTTGCTTGCCTCAGCCTCCTCATCTGTAAAAAGAAGATAATAATAGCATTTACCTTTAAGGGGTATTTCAAATAAAATAATAATCGTAAAGGGTTTAGCATAGTGCCTGACATATAGTAACTGCTATATAATATTACTATTTTACTTTATAGAATGTGGATAATAATAGCACCTACGTTATGGATATTTAAAGTGAGAATAATTATAAAGTATTTAGCACAGTGCCTAGTGCATATTTAGCATAGTGTCTGCCACATAGTAAGTACTATATAAATGTTGATTATTATTTTATTATTATTATTTGTACAGTAGTGATAATAATAGCAGCTACCCTCACTCATACAGGATTGTTATGAGAATCAAATGAGATAATAATAGTAAAGCATTTAGCATAGTGTCTATAGTAAGTACTAATATAATTGTTAGCTATGATTATAGATGTAAAGCTGGAAATGATCTTTGAGGTCATCTAGTACAACTCCTTTACTTTACAGATAAGGAAGGTGAGACATAGAGAGGTTAGGTCCAAGGTGACACAACTAGTTCTAATATTCTTAGAATGATAAGCCTCCTGCTGCCATGTATTTCCAGATGGCCTAATCACAAGCTAATCATCCAATTCTTATGTCCTTGGCCTTCAAGGCTCCTTAGCTCAAATACCACCAGAAACATTGAACATGGATTTATGGGATGGAATAATGAAAGGAGTCCTGAACTTTGAGCCAAAAGACCTGACTTTGAATCCTCATTCTAACATGCAACTGACCTGATTACTATAATTTATTCATTTCACTTCTGTGGATTTCTTCCTCAGAAGAAAACCTCAATTTCTTTACCTGTAAAATGACAATATAACTTCTTGAACTCCCTATCTCATAGGGTTGTTGAGAGGAAAATGTTTCATGAACTGTAAAATGCTTTATAAGTTCACATTAATAGTAGTAGTAGTCTATATTAAATCTATATTAAAAGGAAACTAAGATATTACACCTAGTCTGATCCTCTCATCTTACAGATAAGGCAGTTGAGAATTGAGTCCTAGAAATGGGAAGTGACTTACCTAAGACATAACTATTTAGTGGCATATGTAGAAAAGGAAAGAGGCAAATTACTGAGGGGGTGCAGCTAGGTGGCATGAAGGATAGAGCTGCAAGCCTCAAGTCAGGAAGACCTGACTTTTTAAATCCACTTCAGACATTTACTAGCTGTATGTCCCTAGGCAAATCACTGAACCCTGTTTACCTCAGTTTCCTCATCTGTAAAATAATCTAGAAAAGGAAATGGCAAACTACTCTAGTGTCTTTAGCAAAAACAACAACAACAACAACAAATGGGGTCATGAAAAGTCAGACATGACTGAAATGATTGAACAGCAACACAAAATCACTGAGGGTAGCTTTGAAGAGTGACATAGCCCTTTAAGAACTAACACACCATGTTTGACTGTTTAAGACACACACTCGAGCTGAAATCGATAATGAACATTATTGACAAGAAAGACAGAGTTTATTTGTTGGAGCCATATTAGGGTGTAAAGGAAGAAAAGGAGAATTGTTCAGGATGGCTGAGATGACAATAGACTATGGGGAGGCTAAATTATTTACTTCTTGTTGCATTTTTGCTCTCACTTTTCTAAGGACAGTGTTGTCTGCAAAGGGAGGAAAGAACAAAAAGAGTTAAAAGTGAGGGGAAAAAATCGGATAGCACCTTGCTGTCCTGAATGAATCCAAATAACCTGGACCGGAAAAACTATCTTCTAGCTGAGTACTAAAAGAGCTGTCAGATTTCTGAGATGTCATTGTACCAATTCTCCCTCTCCTTCCACCCTTCCTCTCACTGCTCTTTGCCTCTCTCTCTCTCTCTCTCCTCTGACTCTGTCTCTATCTTTGTCTGTCTGTCTGTCTGTCTGTCTGTCTGTCTGTCTGTCTCTCTCTCAGACACACACACACACACACACACACACACACACACACACACACACACA
>NW_025379214.1:0-5394 GCF_016433145.1 Gracilinanus agilis
GAAGGAAGGAAGGAAGGAAGGAAGGAAGGAAGGAAGGAAGGAAGGAGGGAAGGAAGGAGTTTACTGAACATTTACCATGTGTCAAACCCTACCTGCAGAGGTGAAAGTCTCTGTCCTCAATTTGTTGCCATTCTAACTAGAAAGATGACACAACAGGGTATTGTGTCCAGAGCAGGTACTTTAGTTTGTCCCATCAGAGCCAGGACTCAAGTTCTGAGGCTCAGCTTGGACCCACTTCCACTATTCTACCCTTGGAACGTCCCCAAAAGAGCCAGGGCCAGCTCAGAACAGAATGTTAGATGGTGTTTTGAGTGTCTGGTGACAGGGGCTAAGGGGCACTGACAACAGCAGAAATATGTCCCTTAAAATGGGTGCGTGGGTGGGGGGAATGACAACACTCAGGCCACAATTCTCTGCAGGAAGGGTGAGGATGGGGGGTGACGGGAGAAGAGGGGGCAGAAAGGGGCCCTGACCCTTGGTCTCACTGGGGCTCCTTTATCCCACTGACCTCCCTCCCATGGGGCTGTACATTCAGCCAGGAGAGGAAGGTGGGAAGGCACTTAGGGGAGAGATCCTCAGAGTGGCCTGGGAGGAAGCCAGGGAGACCATCGGAGCTGAGAGGGGCCACAGCTGGGAGCGACCATAAACTTCTTTTACTGTAACCTGGGCATTTTACAGATGAGGAATCTGAGGCTCTGGAGATGAAATGACTTGGCGGAGCCTTCTCAGGTTGTGCCAGAAGAATCACAGACTCGCAGTGACCGTAGAAAAGGTCTCAGGAAGTCACTGATAATAAGAAACTTCAATGAAACTGCTCTAAGGTTCCACCTTGTACCCAGCAGACCCCCATCCAGCTCTGTGACTCCAGGCAAGTGAGCTGATTTTTCTCTGCCTCTGTTTCCTCCTCTGTAAAATGGGGCCGGGCCTCCCAGGGTTGTTGGGAGAGAATAGTTGTACAGCGCTCTCTAGCTAAACGCTGCTCTTAACTCCTTTGAAGCTCTCTCTTGGCGCTACACAAATGTGGGTGGGGATTGGTTGGCCCTACTAAGCAGTCGGGTTTTCCGAAGCCTGTTCTTTGGTCGCATTATGTGTGTCCCCAGGACGTGGCAGCGTGCCTGGCACATGCCCCGTGGGAGGGCGGTAGATTGACTGCCGGAGAGATCCTACACTGGGGAGGTCAAAGAGAAGAAACCAGACCCAGAGATACAAACGTGCCCTTCACAGCCTCTTTGCTGGAATGAAAACTCGGCCACAATGGACACACTTGACCCTTCAGTTAGGGAAAGGCTGAGGAAATGGCGGCCAATGAATGTGATGGAACCGGTTTGCAGCCAAAAATGGAAACAATATGAAAAGCCAGGCCCGATCAACTCCGTCACTCTTGGTCTCAGAGGACGAGACACAGCTCCCTCCGTTGGGTGGAGAGGCGGGGAACCCTGGGTGTGGAATACGGCGTACACTGGGAGCTGACACTTCTTTGATTTGCTCACATTTCTTTGAGACGGGAATTTCTTCGTACTGGGTGAGAGGGAATCAAAAGGAGGAACCATCCACCAAGTACTTTAAAATTGAACCGAAGGTGTGACCCTGGACAAGTCACTTACCCCTTTGCCTAGAGACCTTGCCTTCTTCTGCCTTAGAACCAATACAGAAAGTAAGGGTTTAAAAAAGAATGAAATGGAGGGAATTGGTCCAGATGGTCTTCGAGATTCCTTTCTGCTCCGATGCTGAGTCCCTAGAAAACATCCGCTGAAAAAGGAAGCTTTTCGAGGAATCCGAGCTCCCTGCCGGCCAGTGTCTGCCCAGGAGGCCCGGAGGATGGCATTTCAGGAATCCTGGCCTCCAGATAAGGAGCTGCGGGGACTCAAAGGCCTTGGGCTAAAGGTAAGGGAGGCAGAAATGAGCCCAGACCTCCGAAAGCCCGAGAAAGAAAAAAACCTCGGGGGCAAACAAGTCCCTGGCGTATAAAAACCAACCCGGCGAGTTTGGGGGAGGCGGGCTGGAGTGGGGCTGCTGCCCCTGGGCCCCGTTCCAGGGCTCTGGCTGGCAGCTGCTGTAGAATGATGGCATCTGAGACCTAAGCCTGGGATGAGGAGGGTGCACAGGGAAGGGGAGCACTGGGCTGGAGAGCCCCGCTCTGCCTCCTAGCATGCTGGGGCTGCTCAGGAATCCCCCACCTTCGCAAAAAGCCCTCTGTGGCCCCCAGACACTCACACCCAGATGCCCAAAGCTCGGCCTCCGGCAGCATCCCAGGGCAGTCTCCTCCCTGGTAAAGTCAGGCTCTTTGCACTAGTGGCCCTCCCAAGTTCCCTCCAGCTCCAGACCTCCACCGCCGTCATCTGGGCAGCGCCCCCTTTTCTGAGCCCTCACAGGGGGCTCTCTCAGGCCCATCCCTCTTCCCAGTCCCAAATCCCAGGAGGCTGCCTAGGGAAGAGGGGCAATCAGTGGGCTTCAGGGTGGGAGGAGTCATCCAAGTTCTGTTTCCTGACCACCCTCTGAAGGTCCTGCTCAGGAAGAACACCCGTTTGGAGGAAGCTCCCTGAGGGCAGGGATTTTTTAATTTTTGTCTTCAGTCTCCCCAGAGCCCAGCACAGGAGGTGTGCTTAAACCCCTTTGAACTGGATCCTTGTTTCTGCTTTGCCTGTGGGGAAAATGGGTTTCCAAGAAGGATGGAGATTTTGCCTTCCATCAACATCATGAGTCAATAACAGAGACAAGATTCCAATGGAGCCACAAGCTCTCACTGCCCTCATGGCGGGTCTGACCTCTCACTCAGCTTCCTTTGCACCCCAGTTTAAATTAGTGAGATCATGGCTGTTCTGGAAAGCAATTTGGAATCATGTTCAAAGGCCTTAAAAGAATGCCTGCCCTTTGATCCAGCAATACCACTACTGGGTTTGCATCCCAAAGAGAGAAAGAAATCTGAGCAAAGATCTGCTTGTACAAAAGCATTTATAGCTGCGCTTTTTGTGGTGGCAAAGAACTGGCAAAAAAGGAAGGGACGTCCCTCCATTGGGGAATGGCTGGACAAATTGTGGTACATGTTGGTGATGGAATACTATTGGGCTATAAGGAATGATGAACAAAATCATTTCAGAAAGAGCTGGAAAGACCTCCATGAACTGATGCAAAGTGAAATAAGCAGAACCAGGGGAACATTGTACACAGTGACTGAAACATTGTGGGACGATCAAAGGTAATAGACTTCTGTACTAGCAGCAATGCAATGATCCAGGACAATCCTGAGGGACCTATGAGAAAGAACACTCTCCACATCCAGAGAAAACTGTGGGAGCAGAAACACAGAAGGAAATATCTGATTTGTCACTTTTTTATATGGATATATGATTTAGGGTTTTGATTTTAAAGGATTGCTCTTTTACAAAAATGAATAATATGGAAATGGGTTCGAGTGATAACATATATCAGTGATGGCAAACCTATGACACGGGTGTCAGCACTGACACACATAGCTATTTTCGATGACACGTGGCTGCATACAGCTGCATACAGAGAAGTATGGGGCCACATGCTGAGGATGAAACATTTGCTGTAGTGTAGTATAGACCCTCTGTCCACTATAGATGACAGTTCTACCTATATTAGTTTAACTATTTTGGTTTATTAAATACAGTTGTATATTACAATTATACATTTTTGTTATTTAAACTATAAATATCATGACATTATGGCTTTTTTTCTCGAAGTGACACACTACCCCAGTTATGCTCTGTTTTTTGGCAAAATTTGACACACCAAGCTCAAAAGGTTGCTCATCCCTGTATATATGTACAACCCAGTGGAATTGTCAACTTTGGGAGGGGGAAGGCATGAGAGGAGGGAGAAAACATGAATCATGTAATCATAGAAAACATTTAAAAATAAAAAATTCATTGGAAAAAAATAGTGAGATCACGCCTGGCCCCAGAATGCACAAAGATTCCATTAGCGGAGACCCAGTCGCCCAGGACTCCTTGAATACACAAGAGGAAGTCTTAGAGAGGTTAGAACAAATTATTCATAGAGGTACCAATAGAAGCAGAATTCAAACTCAGGCCTTCAGGTCCCAAATTAAATTCTGGTTCTTTGGAAAATGACCAAGTACAAGCATCCCTTCCACATTGCAACTTTCCCCAGTACAGCTTCAATATATCGAGGGTTTCATGAGAAATTAAGGGGAGTTTTGTGGAAGCGGCAGATGACTAGCGAAGACCAACAAATGACACAGAAAAAATTCAGAAACTCAGGAATGTGTAAAACAGATGTAAAGTGTTGCATGCTGACATATTTTATCTTTTAATGCCTCAAACACACACAATTTCTTTTTTAAAGTTAAAAATTTGTGGAAAAGACCCTAAAGCTGCCGGATGACAGTCACCCAAAGGCTACAAATGTTAATGCTGATCTACAACCAAATACTGAACCCAGATTTTACAATAAGATGCTCTAAACACCCTATCAAAGATGAAGAAGCAAACAATTCAAACTTCTTCTCTGGCACAAAGGAAGGGTCAGAAACTCTCCCGTGGATTTTCTGGATCACAGAGAATGCCATGCCCCTGTGCTCCATGATGTGGGAAGGATCTCTGTATGGTCTAAAGAGAGGGCAATTTTTTTCTGCCTTTGGGAAGATGCGGAGCTCAGTGTTCCAATCTCTCATGATCTTCCGGAGTCTCAAGGACAAGATTGATGGCCACTGAGATGGAGTGAGGCTTTGGAGGAAGATGAAACCAAGTCCTCCCAAAATCAAGAGATCATAGGTTTTTAAGTCAAAAGAGATTTCTATGGCCCTCATTTTACAGATGAAGAACCTGAGTCAGGCAGAGGGGAGGTGACTTGCCCAGGCTCACACATCTAGTAAGTGGTGAGGCAAGATTCGAGCTTGGGT
Source organism: Gracilinanus agilis (assembly GCF_016433145.1). Classification (NCBI taxonomy): domain Eukaryota; kingdom Metazoa; phylum Chordata; class Mammalia; order Didelphimorphia; family Didelphidae; genus Gracilinanus; species Gracilinanus agilis. Next base: position 4,889 of record NW_025379214.1, read on the forward strand.
CTCCTTGACTGTGGGTTCTATGCAGCCTGTGGTGATGTCTCTGCTCAGTCTTCGGCTATAGGGATTTTTGTTTTCTGATGATGTTATTCCTAGAATTGGACCCCTGATCTTTTGACAAGAATCCTGGGCTTCCTCCTTAATCAGGCTTCCCCAGCCCAAGAGTGGAGCTGAGCTGAAAGCTTGGGTTCATGCCTTGGACTTGTGCTGTTGCTCAACAAGGCAGGTTGACTTCACTGACCTCTAAGCCCTGCTGGATTCCACAGTCTGAGATCTTGTCCTCAGATGGTCTGTGTTTGATGTCTATGTTGGCTTCTGTGAGAAGCCTCAGAGGCTGCATCAAAGACAGAGGTGACTCGGGAGAGGCAGTCTCCTTCGGAGACATCGTCTGGGAAGCCGGGGTGCCAAGGCAATGCTTAGCCTTGGGGTCAGAAATGTGGACCTAAACCACTCTGATAGCTACAGGCCCCAGGTCTCCTGGAGAGAGAGAGAGAGAGAGAGAGAGAGAG
>NW_025379215.1:0-7281 GCF_016433145.1 Gracilinanus agilis
ATATATATATATACATATATACATAAACTAAGAGTATAAAGGAGAATATACTAAGAAATGGAAAAAGAAATATAAAATGGGATAATTTTATATTTCACATATAAGCACATGGCAGGAGAGGAGAAGACCAATACAATGGAAGGGTGAAAGAGGTTGGAGACAGTCTCCAAGAAAAATTTAATCATTATAGTGGGAAGAGTAATAAAGGTTCAAATGGAAGGAAAACCTCCAACTCCAAATTCAAATATCAATATCAATGCCATCAACGTCAACATCTAAATATCCATCTTTTCCTGGCACAGGAAAGATTTTTTCTGGGTCTCCTAACCTAGGAGCATATTATACAGAGTACTGAATGAGAGCCAGAAGACGTAAACTCTAAGCTTGAGTGCCACTATGTGTCCTTTGGGGGCTAATAAAGAAAGCCTTCTTTTTCCTGCACTCAGTTCCCTCATTTATGTATGAGTGAAGCTTACCTGGACTCTGCTTTAAGGTAATCAATTAAATCAAAGAATAAAGCAGATGTAAACAAGGAAAAAAGGAACATAAGTTATTTTGATAGAACTACAACAACAAAAAAAGAAAAACATTGAGTCTATGCCATGTGAAGATCTTTTCAACTGTACAGGAATATTTCTTCTTGAGAAGACTTGATTTAGTACCAGAAGATCCAAAGCTTTCTACCCTTCAGGTTTCCATCATTTTTATTTGCTATTTTATTTTTATTCTGCTTATAAGCTTTTTCTTCTTATCATTAAACAAATAAATAAGAACACTCAAAAAAATTAAACAGGTTCTAGCCATATCCTGATAGAGATGCAAATGACTTTATATATGAATGATAGATATATTTCATGACATGGTTCTTATGGAAATTTCTTTTGCTTATACATGTTTGTTAAAAAGTTATGTTGTTCTTTTAGTTCTGCTCCCATAATCTTGCATGAGTTTATCATTACAGAGCCTCCTAAAGAAGATCGATAGTAACTTTAAAAGAGCTTGACTTAACTATCCAAAGAAGAAAAGAACAAGTAGATAAAAATCTATTTTGCCAAACTATGATATTCACTTGAACAGACCATAGAGCTGATAAATCAGCAATGTATACCTCAGAGACATGTTAAGATTAGACAATTCAGGGCCCAGAATTGAACTGGAAGAAGATAATGGATCATGTAAACTTTGTGAATATTATAACCCTTTAAATCTTTTAAAAGATGTTATCATAAATCAATGATTGGGGAAAAAATTGGTCCAAACAATCATGTGACTAGAGTAAGGGGCCATAGCCAAAGTGCTTTATTGATACCCAGGCTATGTGAAGACATAGAATAAGTTCCCTTGAACCTTGGCTAGCAAACCCCTAGTGAGGTATTTGTGGGAGGCCAGAGACAAAAGTTTGGACACTTGACATCTTAAATCCCTCTCATCTCTATATCTATGATTTTAATATAATAGGTGATTAATAAATGCTTTTAATTGAATAGAACATCTAAGATTTATTTGTACTGGGGTCTTTGATTAGAAATAACTTCCCCAATCATAGCCCTATTCCTACAGGAAAATATGATCTCCTTTATGTGGGGCAGAGAGTTTTATGATGGCAAATCAGAGATGCCCAGTATCTAGTATCAATAGCCTATAACTAGTTTTAAACTGCAAGGAGGCTGACTTGGATTACCATGACACTTTCAGCCCACCACTCAGTCAACATCAGCTTTGCTTCTAAACAAAGTTTTCTTTGTAAGTACTTTTTAAAAAGATTTTAGCTTAAAATCCCACTAACATTTAACCTAAAAAAAAAGAAAACTTTTTAAAATACTACTGCTTGTACCTAAGCTAGGAAGAAGTTGTTAAGCAAGGGTGGGTATGAGGACATGGATTTAATGTCTGTCTTTAGAGAGTTCTACAATTTCAGATATAAAGTGAGGTTTATTTCTTCCCTAGGGTCATATTGACTCACAGGGCAAGTAGATATTCAATCCTATTAGAAAGAAATGGGTTGTTTTTTGTAATGTGAGGGAGACCTATCTGTAGAGTCCAAAGACCACATTTCTTCTAGGTACCTCTATTCCTTTTAATTATGTCTGGTTGCATCTCATTCCTCCTTATAGCACTGATATTTTTCAGCTCATGTCTGTAAATAGGAACTATCTTTCCTCATGTTCTTCTATTGAGTTATTTTTATTACTTTGTTGATCTCCTACATTTCAGAAGATAGTTGAGTGCCAGAAAGAGATGGCTTTTCATGGTGATAATATTAATGACTAACATTTAATAAGTCTCTAAGTTTTACAAAGTGCATATATTATATTATTTTATCGTATCAATAACACTTTTAGATAAGTGCTACAAGTACTCCTTTTTTATGGATGAAGATACTGAGGCAGAGAGAAGTTAAGTGACATTCCAATGGGCATAAACCTAGGAAATAGCTGAATGTTGTATTTGAATTCATATCACCTTGACTTCATATTCAAGATTCTCTCTATAAAGCCATAATACTTCTTCCTGTCTTGGTAGAAACAAAAATAGGTAGGAACATGGTAATCAAGGAGAGTTGATAGCAAGATAGGTCAATTCACACACCCCAGGTACAGAAAGGCTAATGTTCATGTCTCCAGTAGTATCCAAGAATGGTTAGAAATCAAAGATAAAGTAATAAACAAGAATCTATTAACCAGTTTCTATGTGCCTTGTACTATGTCAAACTCTGGGGATAGAAAAGAAAAAAGCAAAAACACTTTCTGCTCTGAAAAAGATTATATTCCAATAGAGACTTCATGTAATTAGGTATATACAAGATACATTCAAAGTAGATGGAAGAAAAGAAGTAACAAAATGAGACTCTTGAAACTAGAAATTCTAAGGTCAATGATGAGGAAGGACAACCTTCCAGGCATAAGTGTCAGTCTGAGTAAAAGTTCAGACACAGGAGATGGGAAATTGAGTATGAGGCACAGAACGCAGGCCATTATGACTGGTCTACAGAGTTGAAGATGAGAACAATTTGTAAGAAGACTATGAAGATTGGGTGAAATCAGATTGTAAAGCAGCTTACGAGATGAGCCATTAAATTTATTCTTAATCCTGAAGTCAATAGGGAACCACTGGAATTTACAGAATAGGAGGATGACATATTTGTGCTTTAGAAAAATTGCTTTGGCAGAACACTATGTGGAAAAATCCTGAGATACCATTTCCTTCAACCCCTCAAGAAGGTGGTCTACTGAAGATACTGAAGGTATTCAAATCCTGGGACACTCTGAAGTCACAAAATGGCTTCGTGGGTTCTGTTATTTCACCTAGAAATCTCTAGATCCTGCTTATAGGCCTCCTGTAGGTTATACTTCCAATGCACACAGACACATACACCCACTCTCATATATTTGCACACTCGTGAGCTTGAGCATAAACACACCACAGACTTGATTTAGAAATTGAAAATATTGGCTTCATCCGGATAGCCCCAATCAAATTCAAGAAGGATAACCTAATTACATTTAATTTACAAGGAAAGTTTTTGTCTTATGCAAATACATAGTTACTGTTAAAGACAATATTCTCTAGGTGAAGTCATTTTAATAGACTTGAATATTTGTACTGAACTAGAAATTTCTTCAAAAGTCCATATGCTTACTAGTTCTATTAATATCTTTCTCTGTTTCTCAAGAAAAATATATGTTTATTTAGTGGGATTCAGACCATCAGTCATTTCTACTTTCCATTCCTGACAAGATCCTAAGAGAAGAGAACATTGGTCTTTAAAGGATCTGCCCAAAAATTGGTTATGGTGCTTTGAAGGAGAGCAGGTTTATTAAAGTAGCCAGACAGGGCCCTAGAAATAGAGCAACTCCTGCCTTTGACTAATATATTGGCTGTGTGACCCTGGGCAAGTGACCTCAACTTTCAGCGTTCCAGGCAATTGTCTGAAAGTATTAGTTGCTGAAAAGATGCCAGATTGATCATAAAGTGGCTAATCTGTGCACTTAGTGAATACCACACATTTTTGAGAGACTTAATGTTTTATAAACAGGATAATATGTCTACAGGGCAAGAAGTAGGCCAGCTCATCCCTGCAGGCATTTAGCGAGAAGCGCACAGATGATGAGGGAAGTCAATTTGGTTAACCACATGTGGTTAGCCACTGGAAATGTGACTTCCGGGATAACTTCTACCTCTACCCAGCAAACTTCTGGGACACCTCCCCCCCCCCCCCCGCAACAACAATTCTTATGTGTTCAGGCAATGCCAATTAATTAGCATTAGATATTGTCCTATAACAAAAAAAAACATGCAATGAAAAAGCTAAATGTTGGAGGGGACTGCTGTATAGGCAAGATTATTTGGTATTTTGCAAAGCAAGAGAAGTGATTTGGAGATTTTTCCACTGTTTTGAATAAGCTTTGATCTTCCTTCCCTCAAATTAGATAATCAAGTGTTAACTGCATTTGTCAATTTTTTAAATGCTAGAAAAAGAGAAAATATAGAGTATATGTATAGTGTGCTACAAAAATGTTTAAACGTCTGCAATAACATAAAATAATCTATTAAGGAGGCGAAGTTAATCATTATACCCTCACAAAAATTAAAAGTTCAAAAGCATGACTAGCAATTATTTGCAAATATAAGTAGTGTAAGAAGGTTGTTTCACTAACCTAAGCCCCAATTGATGTGAAGAAAAAGAAAATCAATTCACTGATCCCTCTCTCAGGTAAGAATACTTCTTTGATTGAGTTGCAAAATGAATCAATCCATGAGAGGCATAAACTACGTGTGAACAACATAGTTAATCACTTTGGGAGGGATTGTAAAACTATGAATCAGTGGATTAAATCACATGATGAAATTTATTGGGTTTAGTTGAAAGAATTAGGCACACCTGTGGGTTTATGCGTATGAAAGAAAGAAATGCTTGTAGTGTCATTCCAGCAACTGCTTTTGAGAGTTTAGTTTTGGGAGCACTTTGAGGAGACACTTTAGCCAATAACCAAAAAAAAGGTGAAGAGGAGATTCCAAAGAGAAGAGCAAGACTAGAAGAGATGTCAAACTCCTCCTGCTTCCACATGATGATCAGGATATGAAATCAATCCAGGAGCTGAAAGAAGGCAGCTACAGGGAGCATTACTTTGGAGAAGACTGACATACATCTCCAGGATTCTATAAAGGACCTATCCATGCATCCTTTGGGCCCAATAGGGTGCTATACTTGTCTCAGAGGGACTTTACTGAAGAAATCCAGAAAAGAAGAAAGAGTTTGAATGTGTTCTCTAAGCATGAGCCAAATTTTTTCCGGACTCCATTTGTACTTATGGGAGATTGTGCCCCAGATTTTGGAGGAAATGTTTTTTTTAATCTTTTATTTTCACTATACCCTTTCAGGAGATACACTTTTTATTTATTTTATTTATTTTAATTTAATTTTTAACATTTTTATTTTTAATATTTTCCCATAGTTACATATTTCATGTTCTTTCCCTCTCTCCCAATCCCCCTAACCCCCCGTTAGCCAATGCGCAATTCCACTGGGTTTTACATGTATTGTTGATCAAGACCTAATTCCATATAATTGATAATTGGACTAGAGTTATCGTTTAGTGTCTACATCCCTAATAATAACCCCATCAGGCTATGTGATCAAGCAGTTGTTTTTCTTCTGTGTTTTTCCTCCCACAGTTCTTCCTCTGAATGTGGCTAGTTTTCTTTCTCATAGGTCCCTCAGCCTTGCTCTGGATCCTTGCATTGCTTCTAGGAGATATACTTTTTAAAAAGCTAATTGTCTCTGACTGGCTAATTGATAATAAATAGGGAGAATACTGTATGGGCTTTTGAGCAATGATACTAGAAACAACGTACTCCATCCCCTCCAACTCCTGAGAGTTGCATCTAATATCCAGAAGGGTAGAAGTAGTCATCTGCTGTCTGATGACCTGGTCTAAAAGTTCAGGTTGGAGTTAAGAAGTAGCCCTTGAGGATATTTTATATATATATATATACAGGTAAAAACTTAATTTATTCATGATCAGTTTACAGTACTAAGAATCTACCTTTTTTTTAAATTCCAGCAATAGCCAAACTTGAAGAGAACTATAATCATGTTTTCCCAAATGTACTATTTTGCTTTTGTTAATTACTGGCCTAAACACTTTTTATATCCCTTCTTGAAAGAAGTTCTGTAGATTCTAAATAATCATCTTGGACATTTATTTGACACAATATTCATGAATGGTGGAGAGAGATGGTTAAAAAAAAAGTGAGATAGGTTCTAATTATACTGACTCCAGATTGTACCAGCTCATAAGAACTGATAGATTGTTAATGTGAGCATTTACATGTTGGAAATTGTTAAATGCTATAAATCAATGCTGACTTTGTTGCTTTGTTGTTTGTCTATACTTAAGAAAATGATGGAAAAGATATTAATAAAACTTGTTATCATGCATTTTGTCAGTTGTTAAATATTTACTAACTGACTACTGTCACAAACATATTGTATTGTGTCTCTTTAAAATATAATATAGTCAATAAACATTTGCCCTCATGGAACTTACAGTCTAATGAGGGAGAATAAACAAATATGTAACAACAAAGATACATAGGAAACTAAGAAAAGTTAAGAAAAGCATCAATTAGAAGATAAGATTTCAGCTGGATCAGCAGGAAGCCTATAGGAAGAAATAGGAAGGAGTATATCACATAAATAAAAACAAACTAACAAAGAGGATTTTCTCCAGTCTTTCTTTTAATATACTGGCTTCTATAGTGCCCAAGAATCAGAATATAAAGAAACACTAGGCAACAAGTCCAGAGGTCAAAACTCACACTCACAGGTATGGTAGTTTTGGATGGTGAAGGAGAAACAGAACTAGATCAAGGAAGGAGGTGATAATGAAGCTAACAAACGAGAGCATTAGAGCTGGATGGAACCCAGGAGATCATCTAAATCTAAGTCTTTTAGTTCCAGAAAAGGAGGGTCACTTAGCCAAAGTCATATAGCCATAAAGGACAAAACCAGTATTCATTCAAGCCAGGTGTTCTGATACTGCATCTGAATTTACCATGTCAGAACTCTCCCAAATATATGTGGCTTCCAGTCAGTAAGGAGATTAGTTTCTTTCTGACCAGGAAACCTCTGAGTACCTGAGTTTAGATTTAGGACTCCAGTCACAATTCTATATGAACACATTTATTAATTAATCATTCAGTCAAAAGCATTTATTCAGTTCTTATACCTTACAAGTTTTATGATAAGAAAGGAGATACAAAGGAAGGCAAAAAAAA
>NW_025379216.1:0-7307 GCF_016433145.1 Gracilinanus agilis
ATTTATTTATTTATTTATTTATTTATGGATTTAAACCTTTACCTTCCATCTTCGAATCAATACTGTTTATTGGTTCCAAGGCAGAAGAGTAGTAAGGATTAGGCAATGGGGGTCAAGTGACTTGCCCAGGGTCACACAGCTGGGAAGTGTCTGGGGCCGGGTTTGAACCTAGGACCTCCTGTCTCTAGGCCTGGCTCTCAATCCACTGAGCTACCCAGCTGCCCCCAGAAAAGTGCATTTTTAGCAGTCTCTAGTGGAAGATTATAGTTTTTGGTGGTCACAGGAACCTAACTCCTTATTTTCCATAGGTTTAGTATATCAACATTTGTGTTTTTTACTTTTATATCTTTTCCTAGGAACATCTTCCCTGTGAAAGTTGAGGACTGATTATATGTCTTTTTCTTTCTGTGGTGGTGAGTAATTTACTATTAGAAATTATTAAAGCTAAGTTGCTAATATAAAGTAGCTATTTAATTGAGCTCATTCTAGTTTTGATAATTATTTATATATTTATTCATAAGCTAATATTTCCCCAGCATTATCGCTGTAGATTTATTTCTATATGCTTAATAAGGCAGGTAATCTGGCCTGCTGATCTACAAGCACCTTGAGGGAGAGACAAGAGACATCATGTGCCAGACAAGTCAAGTTACCATCATTACAGTGACCACCATCTCCTCCCAGATGCTGATAGAGACATCCCAGGACCTAACCATAAGAGACTCGGAAATAGCAGTACCTCACAAACAGCGAGATATACTTCTCCATGTTATTACTGAAAGGATAAATCATTATGGAGAGGAGGTCCACCATCAAAAACAATTGCCACACTATTGGTCAGATAGGCACAGGAACTGTGGGATGGGTAGTATTTCCCAAACACCAGTTCTTGTTTCTAGCCTAGCTCTCAGAAGCCATCATCTGGGGAAGGTCTAGCTCTCTCTCTAGCTATGAACTAACTGACATATGCAGGGCAGACAAACCAGCCTAAACGAAGCATCAAGATACCTTGAGGAAGAAAGAGGAAGCAGCATGTACCTAGAAAGTCCAATCACTATCATTATCACTTTGACTACCATTTCCCTTCAATCCCTGAAGGAGACAGCCCAGGACCTTGAATCCAAAAGCCTTGGAAGTCTCAACACTTCTAGTCCAGTATCCCAAGTTATCATTTTGGGAAACAAAATCTATGGAAATTCAGCCTGGCAACTGCTCCTGCAGGTGCTAAATTAGGCATTCTTATTGAAGACCCAGAAAGGAAAGTTCATGCCATCCAAATCCTTGGCACTATCTAATAACTCAACATCAAAAATGAGTATAATTTTATCAGTGGAAATGACATTAAAGAAGAGACATTTCTGTCTGCTTTGCAGCTGAATCCTAAAGACTGTGAAACTTTTCCATCTGATTTGTAGCTGAAACCTTCCATATATGTTGTCTGCCTTATGTGAGCTTCTTAAGAGCAAAGATGACTTTACTTTTCTATTTGGATCCCCAGCATTTATCACAGTGCTCTGCACATAATAAATACTCAATATGAGTGCTCATTCATTCATTCATTCAATAAGTTTATGCTTCTATTTTCAATGTCTTGTGAGAGTGAGGTGTAGGGGACAATATGCTGAGGTACATTTTTGCCAAAGTTCAAAACTTCATGGTCATGAGAGTCTAGGAATAGATGTAAAAGAAGCACACATCCATGAGATGGAGGCTTTCTGACAAAAACATCTGCTTTAAAAAATAAACAGAGAAGGGATTTATTAATGTTCCCATGTTGCTGGTTTCTTCTCTTTGAGGGAGGACTTCTTAGGAGATTTTATTATCACAAGGGTTAGGAATTACTTGACTTTAACAGACCTAGTGATGAGAGGAGAGGGAATGTGGAGAAGGAATAAATATTTGTTTAGAATCTACTAAATTTACATATATGATCTAATTTGATCCTCGCAACAAGTCTGGTAGGTAGATGCTTATTATCCCCATTTTACCATTGAGAAAACTGAGGCAGACAGAGCTTAAGTGTGATCTTATCCAAGTTCACACGGTTAATGCCTATGGTTGGAGTGGAACTCAGCTCTTCTTAAATTCAGGCCCAGTGCTTTATCCACTGTACCATGTAGCCATCTAGAAGGAAGTAATGATAGAATTTACCTCATTTTATAAATGAGGTTAGATGAAATCACCCATAAGGGCCTTCCCAGCTCTGTGGTTTTATGTGGTTGGGAAGAATTATTGAGTTATATTCCAGTTGGTCATCTTCCAGTAACTTACAGCTTCCAGAATGTTGTCTCAGAATCATAGGATCATGAATCTACTGGAGCTAGGAGGGACCTCAGAGGCTCCCAAGTCCAACTCCCTCATTTTATTGAGGAAGTTTTTAAGTATCTTGTTCTGGGACTTGAACTCAGGCCCTGTTGCTCCAAGTTAAGGGATCTTTCATTTATTTTGGTTCACTACAGATGTTTTGGGATTTAAGGTCTTACACAGTGACAGTGAGGAGCAGGAGGAGGCCTTGGAGTGAGGAAGATTTGAATTTGAATTCTATTTCTATATTCGTTAGCCTTGTGACCCTGGGCAAGTGACATAATCCAACCTAAGGATAATAACAAACTTATCTCACAGGGTTGTTGTATCAAATGAGATAATAATATATGTAAAGTGCTTTGTAAACTTTAATGTATTATATAAATGTTAGCTATTTTTATTTTTCACTTACAAGAGGAGACACACTGACTAGTGTTGCTGAAAGCAAGAAGCTTGTCAAATTTATGCTTTAATTCACCTTACAAAAGTAATGAGAGACCCCTGGGTAGGGGCGTGGGCAAGCAAGCATAAGCAAAGGGAGGTGTTTCAAGGACTAATGAAAGCAGGTAGGCAGTCATGGAGATAACATCTGACTTCCCTGGAACCTTGGTGAGATAATATTCAGGTTGTGATAGGAGGAAGAAGAGGGGTGTCCATTATCCTGTAAAGGGGTCGCTTTTTGGCCTTGGCACATGCAGGTTATGTCAACTTTTTATCACTCCTAGTTCTGAGAGGGTCACCTACATCTTCTGTTTTTTGTATGTCAGTGCTGCTCAGGGCAGCATTTAATACACCAGGGCTTCAGATGCAAAGTAGAGGAATGTATATATTAGATCAGAGCCAAAATAGGCATGAATCATAGATTTTAAAGAGAGAGACAGTGAATCACATTCAGGCACTTCTGACTGGTTTTCCATCTCTGAAGTTATAGGTAATAAGATGGCAGAGAATGGCTAATGAGCAGAGAGCCTAGAAGTTTCCAATATAGACATTTCTTGCCATCTAAGATTCTAGAAAAGGGACAGAGTGGGGCAGAGATTGTAGGCTAGATAGGTAGTAGGATTTCTAGAGCAGTGATAATTTTTTATAAGAAAGGTTGAATCCAGAAAATGGTAGAGGTTTTCTAGACTACTAGATGGAATGCAAATTGACTACTAACAAAAACATTGTTGGGCACAGAGGGATTAGGGTGCTCACCCTTTCCTGGTCTCATAATTAAAAATTTAGAGACTAGGTTCCATGTAAGAAAATCAATTTATTGAATAGGCTAGCAATAATCTATAAATTAATTGATCAATGATCACTTGAGGTGATCAAAGACCCCAAAAGAAAGCCCTGTGGATCCTTAAATATAATTTCGGAAGCTCATTATTTAGTCTTCTCCTAGACATTCCAAGATATTTCTAATTGGTGAAGACTCAGTGAAGAGGTGGCTCATCATTCTCTTAGTCCTTCTCCAATTTCTTGATTGATGGTGGAAAATCACATGGCCAGCCCCATGATTCCTTTGTCTAGAAGGAGAAATCAAGTTCTGCCTGGTTAAGTTACTTTTCAATTTGAGATATAAGGTCTCTGTCCTGCTATACCTGGTTTAAGCTGGTTTCTATTTATCAGGCAATATAGAACCCATATTTTCACTTTTCTATTACCCTACAATAGAAGATACTTTCTAGGGTGAGGCATTCCTTGAATTTGCTAGGAACAAAGGAATGAGTAAAGAACTCTGAAGAACAAACCTGTGCTTCAATTAAAAACTCAGTAATAGAAATAATTCAATATATTAGAAATAAATGTCCCTGGGAAAAGGCCCCTAGCTCATGGATTTGATTCTGTTCTCAAGGGAATCTGGTACCTTTAAAGAGGAGTCAGGCTTTTCTCAAACTCTTTCACCCTTTATAAAGAATTACATTCTTTCATGAACTTTTTGACCCCCTTTTCCACTTGGCCAATTTTACTTTTAAAGAAAATTTTCTTTAGATTTTTGTGCCTCTTTTTCCATTTGGCCAATTCTACTTTTTAAGGTGTTATTTTCTTCTTATATCACTTTAATTTCTTTTCCCCATTTTTCTTCTGCCTCTCTTGTTTAATATTTGAATTCCTTTTTGAGCTCTTCCATAGCCTAATAAGACCGATTCTTATTTTTCTTTGGTATTTTGCATGTGGCTGCTTTAATCTCACTGTCCCTGTTGAGGCTGTGCTTGCTCTTTGTCTCCATAATAATGTTTTATGGTTAGGTTATTTTTTTTCTGTTTGTTCATTTTCCCAGCCTATTTTTTCCTTTTTTCACTTTTACTTACATTGTAAAGACTCTGTTCTCAGGGTGGAGGGGACACTCTTAAACTTCAGTTTGTCCTTACTGCTACCCTTAGCTCCAGTTCTGGATTTCTTCAAATTTCAGTTCTTCTAGTCTGTGGGCTGAGAGCTTTGAAAGTCACCTTCCATTCCTGATTCAGTCTCCTCTAAGGATGGCTAATGGCTTGCAGGGGTCTTGTACTGGAGCTCAAGGCCTCATCTCAAGCCTGGGCAAAGGTTCTGAGCCTCACTCTGGGGTTACACAGGCCAGGTTCACTGCAGACTTCCTTGTACTGGGGCTTGGGGCCTCAGTGTAGGTTTAGGCAGGACTCTAGACCTCCCCTTAGGCTAGCACTAGCCAGCTGTACTGAGGACTGCCTTGTGCTGGAGTTGTACTAAAGTTCAAGTCTTCACTGCAGGTTTGGGAAAGGGCTCAGAACCTCACTTTGGGCTTATATCAGCCAGGTGCACTGTGGCTTTCTGCTAGTGGCCTTGCCACAGGCTTAGGCAGGGGCTCTTGGCTGCCCCTTAGGCTTGCATGAGCAGGTACACCACAGACTAACTAGGGCTGGGGTCACTGCAGGCTTGTGCTAAGGCTCAGAACTTCAAGGGGTGAGTATGGGGTGCCCTGCTGTTGGCTTAGGCAGGGTCTCGGAGTCTTTTATAAGACTCAGAGACTTTTTATAAACTCATCCTGGAGCCCCAGGGAGAATCACTGAAAGCTTGGACTTGACTCCTATCTAGGTTCTTTCCAAAAATGAATAGAAAGCTACTCAGTATACAATGCAAGTCATATATTTAATAACTTTATTTCCTTTATAAAAAAGAAATGCACACTTTCCCATGCCTCTCTTCCCCCCCCCCCCCAAATTAAATCAATCAATCAGCATTCCTTACTACTAGTCAGGCACTTTGCTAAAGACAGAATATCCAAATAAAAAGCAAAACAATTCTTGCTTACATTGTTTTGCTGGTGTTTGGGAAGAACAGCATGTATAAATTAGAAAATTCATGATAATTGCAGAGGAGATAGGAGGGAATCTTAGAAAGAATGCCATTAGCCATGGAGTTTAGAAGATCAGAAAAGCTCTCCTAATGGAGTTTTACTTGAGTTTTTTAAAAAAAATCTTTACCTTTTATCTTAGAATCTATACCATATATTGGTTCTAAGGAAGAAGAACAGTAAGGGCTAGGCAATGGCAGTCAAGTGATTTGCCCAGGGTCACATAGCTAGGAAGTACCTGAGGCCAGATTTGAACCTAGGACCTCTAAGCCTGGCTGCCCCCTTTACTTGAGTTTTAAATGCAACCAGGATTCTAAGAGTCAGAGGTTGGGAGGGAGAGCATTCTAGATATGGGGAATGGCCTTTTGAAAGATACCAGGACAGGAAATCAAGTGTTGTAGGTGAGAGATAGTAAATAAGAGAGAGTAATTGGATCAAAGCATGTCATCCTTACAATATGTGATAAAGCATACTGGACTGGCCCTCAGAAGAGATCTAGGTTCAAACCTCACCTCTGATCCTTCTGGAAGATAATAATGTCTGAAGGACCTATCTAACAGAATTATGAGAATCTAAAAGGTATACCTTTTGTGTAAAATACTTTGCAAACCTTAAATCACGATATATAAATGTTAGTTATAAAATCTGGACAATGATTTCTGAAGAAAATTTTCTTCAAACTATAACCTGAACCTCAATGTTTCTCTTGGGTTTATGCCTAAATCTTTAATTTGTAACAAGATTATGTTCTCTAATCCTTCACCCCATCCACCATTTAAAGCTAAGTCCTCTCAGAATCTAAGGGTTCAGATTTCAAATAAACTAGTTGAGGATTAAGAAAGATAAAGTGCTTGAAGTAGGAATGCTTTAGGACAGTAACAGCCTCAGAATTAGAAACCTGGTGCTAGTATGACTTAGGTATAGGTACCTATTACTACTTTTTGGTTGTGCTGCAGCAGTGCAAGCATCCAATACAGGCTAGACTAGTGATGGGCAAACTTTTTAAAGAGGGGCCAAAGGAAAGGAAATGCTCCTCTGTCAGTCTGCTTCTAAGGCAACTCTTTCGAAGTTTCATTGTATGGTACCCTACTCATTGTATTCATCAGATTGGGAAAAATGTCACCCAGCTGGATAGAACATTTCAGGGGGCCACATCTGGCTGGTGGGCCGTAGTTTGCTCATCACTGGGCTGGCTCATTGCTTTCCATATTAGTTCAGTAGGGCAGTGTTACTGTATTGATTATCCGAAGAGGGAGTGAAGTATTTGTTTTTTCCAGCAGGTAGTGCCATGCTCAAGCAACCAGCAGCCATCTTGTTAGAGCAGCTCTGGCCGAGTGTTCTCACTGGCCACTGGACGGTACTCGGCCAGAAAATATTCTCTATGCAATTCCCTAGGGTGATATTGGCCAAGTTCTAAATTTAAGCTAGAGCCAAAATAAAACCTTGTTAGAAAAATAGAAGAAAGAAAGAAAAATGGTTTATTTCTTCCCTATGTCTGTGATTTTTCCCTGGGTCTGAACAATAACCCATATTCATAGAATATGTCACTATTAGAATAGAAATATACAAAGATCTCCTTCTTGGAACATTTACCCAACTATCTTCTGAAAACTTTCCTTGGCTTTAAATTTTGGAAAGGGGATAAAGGAAGGAGAGTGTGTGGGAGAGAGAGAGAGAGAGAGAGAGAGAGAGAGAGAGAGAGAGAGAG
>NW_025379217.1:0-2696 GCF_016433145.1 Gracilinanus agilis
TTTTTTTTCATTATTTCCCTTGATATTCTTGATCTTTTGTTATTCTAAATGAAATTAGTTATAGTTTTTCCTAATTCAGTAAAGAAGTTTTTTGGTAATTTGATAGGTATGGAGCTAAATAGGTAAATTAATTTGGGTAGAATGGTCATTTTTATTATGTTAGCTGATCCTACCCATGAACAATTAATGGCTTTCCAATTGTTGAGATCCAGTTTTATTTGTTTGAAGAGTGTTTTGTAGTTGTTTTCATATAATTGCTGTGTTTGTTTTGGTAGATAGATTCCCAAGTATTTTATATTGTCTAGGGTGATTTTAAATGGTGTTTCTCTTTCTACCTCTTGCTGCTCTAATGTGTCGGAAATGTATAGAAATGCACATAGACTTATGTGCATTTATTTTGTATCCTGCAACTTTGCTAAAGTTGTTGATTATTTCTACAAGCTTCTTAGTTGCTTCTCTAGGATTTTTTAAGTAGACCATCATATCATCTGCAAAGAGTGATAACTTAGTTCTCCTCATTGCCTATTTTGATACCTTCAATTTCTTTTTCTTCTTTAATTGCTATTGCTAGTGTTTCTAGTACTATGTTGAATAATAGAGGTGATAATGGGCATCCTTGTTTCAGTCCTGATCTTATTGGGAAGGCTTCTAATTTATCCCCATTGCATATAATGCTTCTTGATGGTTTTAGGTATATACTGTTTATTATTTTTAGGAAGGGTCCTTCTATTCCTATACTTTTCAATGTTTTCAATAGGAACGGATGCTGTATTTTGTCAAAGGCTTTTTCAGCATCTATTGAGATAATCATGTGATTTTTGTTTGTTAGACTGTTGATATGGTCAATTATGTGGATGGTATTCCTAATGTTGAACCATCCTTGCATTCCTGGTATAAATCCCACCTGATCATGGTGGAATATCTTCTTAATTACTTGCTGGAGTCTCTTTGCTAGTATTCCATTTAAGATTTTTGCATCTATGTTCATTAGGGAGATTGGTCTATAGTTTTCTTTCTCTGTTTTTGGTCTACCTGGCTTTGGGATCAGTACCATATTTGTGTCATAAAAGGAATTTGGTAGGACTCCTTCTTTGCTTATCATATCAAATAATTTGCATAGTATTAGGATTAGTTGCTCTTTGATTGTCTGACAGAATTCACTTGTGAATCCATCAGGTCCTGGTGATTTTTTCTTAGGGAGTTCTTTGATGGCTTGTTCAATTTCTTTTTCTGATATGGGATTATTTAGGTATTCTCTTTGTTCTGCTGTTAATTTAGGCAATTTATATTTTTGTAAATATTTATCCATATCTCCTAAATTGTTATGTTTGTTGCCATATAATTGAGTGAAATAGTTCTTAATGATTTTCTTAATTTCCCCTTCATTAGAGGTGAGGTCTCCCTTTTCATCTTTAATACTGTCAATTGGGTTTTCTTCTTTCCTTTTTTTTATTAGATTGACCAATACTTTGTCTATTTTATCTGTTTTTTCAAAGTACCAGCTTCTAGTCTTATTTATTAATTCAATAGTTCTTTTACTTTCAATTTTATTAATTTCTCCCTTAATTTTTAGTATTTCTAATTTAGTTTTCAACTGGGGGGTTTTAATTTGCTCACTTTCTAATTTTTTGAGTTGCATACCCAATTCATTAATCTCTGCCCTCCTTAATTTGTTAATATATGCACTCAAGGATATAAATTTCCCCCTGAGTACTGCCTTGACTGCATCCCACAGAGTTTGGTAGGATGTCTCATCATTGTCATTCTCTTCAATGAAATTGTTGATGGTTTTGGAGAATCATATTGTTTAATTTCCAATTGGTTTTTGATTTGCCTGTCCAGGTGCCCTTACTAATTATTATTTTTATTGCATTATAATCTGAGAAGGTTACATTTATTATATCTGCTCTTTTGCATTTGTTTGCAATGTTTAAATGGTCTATTAAATGGTCAATCTTTGTCAATGTACCATGTGCAGCTGAAAAGAAGGTGTATTCCTTTTTGTCCCTATTTATTTTTCTCCACATATCAATTAAATCTAATTTTTCTAGGACTTCATTCACCTCTCTTACCTCTTTCTTATTTATTTTTTGGTTTGATTTATCTAGATCTGAAAGAGGAATATTTAGATCTCCCACTATTATGGTTTTGCTATCTATTTCCTTCTTAAGCTCTGCCAGTTTCTCCTTTATGAATTTGGATGCTATGCCACTTGGTGCATATATATTGAGCAGTGTTATTTCCTCATTGTTTATACTGCCTTTAGTCAGGATATAATGACCTTCCCTGTATTTTTTAATCATATCTATTTTTACTTTGGCTTTGTCAGAGATCATAATAGCCACTCCTGCCTTCTTTTTCTCATTTGATGCCCAAAAGATTTTGCTCAAGCCCTTAACCTTAAACTGGTGTATGTCCACCTGCCTCATATGTGTTTCTTGTAGACAACATATGGTAGGATTTTGGTTTCTGATCCACTCTGCTATTTGCTTCCGTTTTTTGAGCGAGTTCATCCCATTCACATTCAGAGTTACAATTATCAGTTGTGCATTCACTGACATTTTTGTATCCTCCCCTAGACCCACCCCTTCTTCTTACACTATTTTCTTTTAAACCAGTGGTTTGCTTTCAGCCAGTATCCCTTATCCCCTCCATTGAGTGACGTCCCTTTCTTCCCCTTCCCTTGTTATTCCTCT
>NW_025379218.1:0-7084 GCF_016433145.1 Gracilinanus agilis
CTTCCTTCCTTCCTTCCTTCCTTCCTTCCTTCCTTCCTTCCTTCCTTCCTTCCTTCCTTCTTTCCTTCCTTCTTTCCTTCCTTCCACAATTGTTAGTACTCTTTCCCTCCTCAACATATCTCCATAAAAAATAAGCTTCTTTTAGGCAAATACTATTTTCTAATCTTTGTCTTTGTTTCCCCTGCACTGTATCTTATAAGTGGTAGGCATTTAATTAAAAATACTTGTTAAATTGGATGGAATGAGCAAATGTTTGTTGAATTTAATTGAGTTAAATTGTGCCTGAACTATACATAATGTTTGATTGACTCAAGGTCAGGACATAAGATCACAGAGTTGAAAGGGTAAACCTTAGGCCCAAATCTCTTTATCTTGGAGGTAAAAGAAACAGATCACAAAGCATGTTAATGATTTACTCAAGGTCATTTGGGCAGCAAATATCAGGACTGAAATTCAAACACAGATCCTCTGACTCCCTTTTCATTGTTCTGTCCATCACATCAGGCCACCTTTGTTGTCTTATATAGAAAAATATAATAAGGAGCAAAGTATTTACTTCAGGGCTTTCCGCTCCAATGTCCCTCTGCTCACTTTAAGCACCAGATGAAATATTGCTTTGCTATTTACATTTTGGGGTATAGGCTAATGGCTGTATCTGTCAGAGGTGTCACTATATACAGACTCTCATTAGCTGATGTTGACCAGGGGGGATTTAGTTTAAAAATTCATGAGGTAATTTAGATGTGCTAGGCCCAAAAGGAATTTCTGTGGGTTGTGTTAATATTTAGTTTCTATTTTATCATGGAGATCAACTTGGTACATTTCTTAGCCTAATGATTTTGCTTCTTTTCTATTTTTTCCTTCCAAGTTCCCCACAAAGGATTATCTACCCTTCCCAGAATCCTTGGTGAGCTGTATAACATGGGCCTACAGAGATATCAGGGATCTTTTTATTTCAAAAGAAGAGTTTTCATTCCTTCCCTTCCTCAAACATGACAATTTAGGCAAACCATGGAAAATGTCAATTTGGAATTCTAGTATTTTTTAAAATTTGATTATGAATCTGTGATTTTTTATCAGAGATAGGTGGACTCCCAGTGTGATTTCTGTTGTAAAGAAGATCTATAACTCCCCAGTAACAACTTCTTAAGACAGTTGAAAGGGGTAGTACTCTGTCACATTTCTTCAAAGGAATTATAATATGATTGTCTAAGAGTTTGGTAAAACAGGAAAAATTCGTTATGTCACAGATAGCAATATGCTTCTCCTCTGGCTCTCATTTACTACCAACACTAGATATGAATCTGAGTTAGGGACCTGTACCTTCTTCTGACTTTCCTAACTAATAATTAGCCCCATAATTCTTTTAAACATTTAAGCCCCAATTCTCTAAGCCATTTTTTTTTTTTACTTTTCCTGTCCCTCATCAACAATAACCTTCCTATCAATCAATTGCCTGGTTCTTTCCATTCATGCTCTAATAGCTCTCCATCCATTATGTCCTTTCTATTCCCCCTGCCAATCAATCGATTAATAAATATTTATTGAGCTCCCATCAGGTTCTAGACATTGTACTAAACACTGGGGACAAAAGAAAGGCAAAAAAGAGAGTCCCTGTCCTCAGAGAATTTACAGTCTAAAGAAGATGGAGACAACACCCAAAAGCAAGTATGGAATTAGGAAAAGAGTGATGGAAGTACCTCGCATTGGGACATGATGGAAAAATCCAGAAAAGTGCAGCAGGGTAGGAAATGAATAGCTGGCTGACCTGGGCACCTTCCAAAACTGGAAGTTCTGAGAGATGCTCTCCAATATTATACTTCAATCAGAGTTGGAAAGAGATCTCAATAAAAGAGGCTAGTCAGAGTGAGGGAATTGCAGGGCTAAAGTGATCTTACAAGATGCCACAAGCTTATTTCAAACTACCCAAGTAGTCTTACCTTATTCTCTGGAGATTGTTACTTGAGAATAAAGATAAGAGAAGAAAAAGTTAAAAGCTCACTTTAATTCACACTGACAGGCATTTGATAAATATCTATAATAGTGCCAGTGACTGTGCTAAATGGGCACAGGGGATACAAAGACAAAACAAAGTAGATAAGCCCCTTAAGCTGTCTGTAGAAGAAGACCCTAGGGTTAGGAGTTTGGGGTGACTGGGAAGATGATTATGCCATCAATAGAAATATGGGAATGGATGGAGATGGGAGTGGGACAGATATTTGTGGGAAGAGGATGGATTTATTTCTCGAAATACCCAGTTTGAGACAGTTCCCCTGCTTCCAGTCTCTCCTCTATATAATCCATCTCATCTACGGTTGCTGGCATGATATTTTTAAAATTTGGATTTGACCATTCCACTCCTCTGTTCATGAAGATTCAGTGGCTCCCTTTTTTACTCTGAGGAATTAAAAAAAACACAACACTCTTTTGTTAGGTTTTAAAAGCATTTTACAATCTGACTTCTGGCAGACTTTGCTGATTCATTTAACATTAGCACCTTTCATGCAATCTGTTCTGGTCAAATGGGCTATTTCCTGAGCATGACATACATTCTCCATCCTTTGTTCTTTGGAGCCTTTGCACAAGTTGTCACCCTAGAAGAGCCTCTCTCCCTTCTCTCTTCTTCTCTTCTTCCTCTCTCTGTCTCTGTCTCTATTTTTCTTTCTCTCTGTCTCTCTTTTTCTCTCTGCCTTTGCCTCTGTACCTCTCTCCCTCTCTCTGCCCTTTAACTCTCTTTTTTCTCTACTCTCCTCTTTCCTTCTGTTTCTGTCTGTGTCTGTCTGTGTCTATCTCTCATCTCCTTGGCCTCTTAGAACCCTTAGCTCTAAGTTTGAACTCACTGCCCACCTCTTTCCATGGGACCCTCCTGATGCCCCCTAGTTATTTTTTCCTCCCAAGAGATTACCTCATATGCCTTTTATATTTACTTCTCTATATGTGTGCCGCTTTCCCCCATAAAACAGTAAGCTCACTGAGGGCAGGGATTATTTGGTTCTTGCCATTGTATGTCCAGAACCTGTGCTTTGCACATTTAATTGATTTCACAACTAATTTATAAATTATTAAACTCTTTGAGGGTAGAGACTGCTACTTTTCCACCTTTCTATCCCTAGTTCTGTCTACTTAATAGACACTTAATAAATACTCATTGAATTGAATTAATTTGAATCTGTTATGATGCCAGGGGTTAATTACAAGAATTATCCAATTCACATGTTACTATTTAGACCCACTTTAGAGTAGGGTTAGGAAAGTTTCTGACTAATCTAGAATCTTCCAATTCTTCTCTCCCACACTAGAATACTTCAACCTAGGATGGCACCATTCATTCCTTCACTCATTAACTCTGTATTAGACAAGAGGATACAGAAGGGGGAAATGGATCAACATTTGTACATCACCTATTATGTGCCAGGCATTGTGCCAGTATTTTACAAATATTACATCATTTGATCCTCACAAAAATCCCAGGATTTACTTTCGTTTATAGTTAAAGAAACTGAGGCAGAAAAAAGTTAAATGACTTGCTCTCAGGGTCACACAGTAAGAATCTGAGGCTGGATTTAAACTCAGGTATCTTCTTAACTCCATGTCCAGTGCTCTTTCTACTGTGCTGCTTGCTGCTTCTAGAAGAAATGTAAGGCAGCATAAGGATTCATTTTAGGACCACTTAAATAATCTGAAAGTATACTAGAAACTGATGCCACCTCCCAACCCCCTACCCAACACTTCCCTGCCTTTATGGAACGTAGACCTATTTAGAACCTAGGGTTGGGCCAAAATTAACAAGGTACATTTTGTCAGAGCTTGTACAGACAGTCTTATTCCCTTTCATTCTCAAGGTTTTTTTCACTTAAAGAGTTTATATTCTGTCTACTGCTTGGGCTTCTTATTACCCTATTTAGAATTAAGTGTCTATCATCCAGGGGGATGATCTCATTTCCTTCTTTGTGAAATTCTTCATTCTCTTTTTCTTACTTACCCTACTGATTTTTATGCTACTCCCTAAGTTCTAGATTTACTTTTTTCATTTATTACCTACATTCCCCCCAAACTTTTGACCCCATACTTAAGAGACTCCTTTCTCTGCATGAAAACCAGATCTAGCTGAGTACCTTGTTAGCGGCTGTTAAGTGGAATACAGCTACATTATTCTATCAAGGTGAAAAGTGATGAATATGGAGCCAGGTCCAGCTTGGTAAACTGAGTTTGTTCCTGGATTTCAGAGTGGAATCTTAAAACATGACTTCATCATGTGATTTCAGATGATCTGTAGACTGACCTCTTTCCAAAGGTTCATCTAAGGCTCTCAGCTACCAGTTACTATTACCTCTGAGTCCAAAAGAGAAAGATAATACATGAAAGTTTTGGGAAAGTTAGATGCAAATATTTAAATTTAGAAATCTTTCTTTTCTTTCTTTCTTTTTTTATGGTTGCTTTATAAAAGGAAGGAATCTTACAATCCAGGAGGCAGGAAGGTATATGAAAAGACTCATCAGAAAACTCATATAACCACCCAAATGAGACAACAAGGTTAAGTTTTTTTCAGCCCCCTTGTATGAATATCATTATAGAATGTTTATTTTTGTATTACCTGAGCTTTAAAAGCTAGACAGTAGAGCTCAGTGTATTGAATACAAGAGTGGTTATAAAGTGCTCATGAATTCTAAGACTGTACATCTTTCATGCTTACCATGCTTTATTTAATTAACCCTTTTAGAATGTGGAATACAGAGTGAATACTCATGTAAGGAAGGGTTAGACTTGTGCTTATAATATAGTGGGTTCAAGGGTTTTTGGTTTCAGGGCCATTTTTTTATTTTCTAAGAAGAGAGCTCCATGGAAGCTCAAAAGGTTGCATAATTATATCTCCTTCTCCTCTACCCACTGAGCTCTCTGTGGTTTTTAGATCTGAAGGATATCATTATGTCCTGGAGCCAGCTTGGACTATATTGAGAGAACTGATTGTTAAATATTCAATGTAAGCATAGTTTCCACCTTGAAAACCAGCAAGTGCTACAAATCAGGGACTTCATTTATTGTTTTGTTTTTGTTTTTTTTTAATGCCTAGATTTAAGGGAGTAATGGAGAAAATGTTAATAATGTAGATTACATTATGGGAAAAATTATGTTTGGGAACGTTAATTTTACTACCTCCCTCAAAGAGCCAATTGTTAAATATTTACCAGCACACAATTTGTTTCAGTCCAAAAAATATATATATTAAACTCCTATTATAAGTAGAATACCATACTAGGTGCAGATGACTATGAACGATTTCATTACAACATAGCCTTTTGATTCATAAAACTTAGAATTTAGTACAGGAATGTGATCCATATATATTTATAGCTGTGGGATAGTGGAAAGAGCAATATACTCCATAGTCAGAGGACCTGATTTCAATCTCTGACATTTATTATATGTGTGATTTTGAGCAAGCCACTTAATCTCCTTGTGCTTCAGTTGCCTCATCTATAAAATGGAGTGGACTTCATGGCTTCTTAAGCTTACTCTATCTCTATAATCCCATGATCCTACTTGAAAGGACCCCCCATCTCATTAATGTAGGTATTCCCTCTATTGTAATAGATTGAAATCCATCCTGTGTGGCTCTTGTCCATACTTGTGTGGGTCTTGTCCATATTATCTCGTATGTTCTCCACTATCTGATGTCTGAAAGCCTTCCTCTAGGTCTTAAAACATATATGTGTGTCTATATCTCTAGATATAATTTCATGGCTACCAACACAACATCAGTTCCATTATCCATCAATTACTCCATCACTTGACATATGGCCAGTCCACTTCCTTTTCTGATCACATATTTTCTAATTATTGAGTGATACAGTGGATAAATTGCTGGGATTAGAGTCAGGAAGACCCAACTTCTAATTTGGACTTAGACTCTTATTAGCCGTGTGACCCATGGTGAATCATTGCACCTCTTTGCCTCTGTTTCTTCATCTGTAAAATGGGGATAATAATAGCACCTATCTCCCAGGGTTGTTGTGAGGATCAAGTGTGATGATAATTCTAAAGTGCTTTGTACATTTATATAGTGCCTACATAGTAGATGCTATAGAAACATTAGCTATTATTATTATCATTCCCCATAGCACTCCTTGTATATAGGCAATTGTTGGAAAAATGTTGAATCCACCATGCATTCCTCCATTGTACTTTGAGACAGTGGCAACATTGATTCTTGGAGAAGATGGTATTCCAAGATTCATAAACAATATAACATGAATGAGAGAAAACCAGTGTTTAAAAAGATAGATAGGAATGAGCTGAGGGTTTCCGGGTTAAGATGGCGGCAGAGTAAGAAGCAGCTCTTAACCTCTCCTGACCGAAACACACAAAACTCCTCAAGGGGACATAAAAACAAGTCCAGACGAACAGAGGAACCCCACAACAGGGCACAGCGTGGAAGGTACGTGGAATCGAGACATTTCCAGGCTATAAAGGGCTCTCACTCAATCGCGGGCTGAGCAACCGCCCCACCCCCACCCCCTCCACACTCACCTATAGCTCCGAACCCAGCTAAAAAGAAATAGAGCAAGTTTGGGGCACCCATCGAGTCATCGGCAGCTCCGGGACCTGTTCCTGAGAGCAGCAAGACTTAGGACCCCATTAAGTCAAAAACGCATGCGAAATCTGAGCGCGCGCGGGAGCAGGACTCTGGGCGCAGAGTGCCGGCTGAGCAGAGGCGTGGTTGGAGGCAGACACAACCAGGAACTAAAGCCTAAGTGGGGAACCAGTGCAGACGGGTATACGACTGTGGAAGTAGCTCCCTGAGACTTGTAAAGGAACCTCCTGCAGAGGATCAAGCAAGGGAATCCACCAGGGGGCTTGACCTTGGGAAAAAACTAGAACTCAGACCTCAGGAGCCAATAGATCTCTGACAGACACTGAGCGCGAAGATAAACCTGAGAAGCTGCTGGGCTAATGATGGCTAATCAGTCACAGGAAAAAACTAGAACTCAGACCTCAGGACTGAGCGCGAGGATAAACCTGAGAAGCTGCTGGGCTAATGATGGCTAATCAGTTACAGGAAATTCAGAAGAGAAAGAATAATAAC
>NW_025379219.1:0-2504 GCF_016433145.1 Gracilinanus agilis
CTCTCTCTCTCTCTCTCTCTCTCTCTCTCTCTCTCTCTCTCCTTCCCTCCTTCTCTCCCTCCTCCCTTTCTCCATTGCCCTTCCACCCCCCCCCCAGCTGGCACTGTCCCTCTATGTATGAGAGACAGTCAATAAAGCAGCCAGCAGTGGTTAGCATTCTATTTAGAGTGGAAGGTCCCTTCTTGGTGGTTCACTTTAAAGGACCGCGTGGATCATTTTGGCATCCTGAGCCACAAACACACTGGTGCGGCGCCTTGTTCTGGGGAGGATGGAGGATATTGCCTGGGGATGTGAAAGGGAATTCTTTACTCTGTTGTCTGTCCCGAGTGGAGGAGCGCCCCCCTCTCCAGAAGGTGAGAACTCAGGATAGACAACTGAGTAATGAATTCCCTTTCACAGAACTGTCTGAGCGAGCCTTGCCAATTCTTTCCTTTCCTGTGAGGACCAGCGGGCAGAGTTGCTACCCTTGGGTTTAAGAATGATCAGGATTCAAATCCTGCCTCTCTGATCCTTACTAGGGGATCAGGGGAAATGATCTAATCTTTTGAGCCTCCGTTTTCTTATCTGTAAAATGGAAACAATAACTTATTGGTGGTATAGTGGATAGAGAACTGAGCCTCAAGTTAGGAAGATCTGAATTCAAATCTCCCTTCAAACACTTACTAGTTGTGTGACTCTGGGCAAGTTCTTACTCGTCTGAGACTCAGTTTCCTCAACAATAGAATGAGGAGGGTGGGGGTGCCAGGAAGCTGGGGGACATAAGGCCATGGATCTAGCGCTGCCGGGGACCCCAGGGGCCGCTGGGTCCTGTTCTCTAATGTTAATCTAGCCTAACCTCTGATTAAGCCTCTCCCCATTGGTAGAGAGAATATCTCTTCGTCACAGTTCTCCGACGTCTCTATCTCCCACGTGGACATACGATTTTGGAACTTTTTCTTTCCACTAAAGTGGCAAATGTTCCTAGTTTGAAGAAGCTGAGACCCAGGGAAATGAAGTAACTTGCTCGGGTTCCACAGAGGTGGGATTTGAACCCAGGACCTCTGTCCCTAGAGTCGTGGTGCCAGCAGTATGTGTTGGGAGCCCTCAAGTGTTCCTCTATGAAGTCACCCATGACAAATGCTCGTCCCAGTCAATTCCTGATGAGTCCCAATTTTAGGAATCCGATCGCCCTCTCGGGTGTCCCTGTTCCCACAAAAGCGCTTCGGTCGTGGATCGTCGATTTATCCCGCGTCTCCCCTGTGCCAGTCACTGTGCCAAACACTTGAGCTGCAGGACAAGAAGGAACCTTCCCGGCCTCAACAGGCGAAAGGAAGGGCGCCGCGTCCTCCATGGGAAAGGCCACCTCCATGGCCGGGGAGGCGAGAGGAGGCCTTCCTGCAGCAGCCAAACAGCCGGGAGTCTGGCCGGGCCTTTGCTGGCCCTGAAGGCAGGCTCGGCTCTCGGACCTCAATTCCTTCACAGCCCCCTCCCGGGAGGGTCCCCACCTCCTCCCCGCCCCGTCCCGGGCCTGCTTGGTATGCCGCCGGCCGGCACTCATCGTGCTCCCCCCACCTGCCAATGTGCTTTGAGGAATATCGTTAGCATTAAATTTGCCATTTACATTTTCTCGTTTGACATAATTGAGGAATGAATGCTCTTATGAAAATTAAACTTGTGGGCCTCCTGGGCTGTCGTAACCCTGTTAAAATGTAATGTGATTCCTGATGCGTCTCCTTGAGGTTTTTATTAAATAGAATATCAGTATGACTAATTCCCTGGGCCTAAATGTAGGCCGGGAAGCAGCATTATGGATAGGCTGCCCACAAATGGCCCTCCCGGCTCGGCCTCTAATGGACTAATAATGCATTAGACTAGAATCAGAGAGACTTGGACCCGGAGTGCTTATCGCCATTACTGAAGACACCTGCAGGCTCTATTCGTCAGGCTTCCAGGGAGCCGCCGCCTGTTTATTCGGCTGTCAGTGAATGTCTCTATTTGGCTCTGGCTGCCGTCCGGCTGGGCTGCGAGGAGGAGCAGCAACGGGGAATCTCGGGTGCTTTCAGCACATGCTGTTTCTTCCCTTGAAAAAGGGGGACTCCCGAAGCTCTGGGGGTGGCCTTGGAAAGGGCCTGCTCCAGCTCGGGGTCCTTGGTGGTGCTCCTCTCCGTTTGGGGGAGACTCTTGTGGAAAAGAGAAAAGCGGGGAGGCGCAGGCACCCGGGGAGAAAAGAGATGGGCCTGCACTGCTAGGCTGGGGAGTTCATCCCCGGAAGCCCAGTCCTGTTGGGTTGGCCTTGCCTACTTTGCTTTTGGAGGGTCAGTGGCTCCCCAAAGTCATCATTATTGCATTAAAGTGCCTGGCCCATAGTAAGCACTTCATATGTAATCTCCCTCCCTCTCTCTCTGTCTGTCTCTCTCTCTGTCTGTCTGTATATCTGTCTGTTTCTCTCTTTCTCCTGCTCCTCTCTCTCTCTCCTCTTTCCTCTCTCTCTCCCTCTCTCTCTCTCTCTCTCTCTCTCTCTCTCT
>NW_025379220.1:0-7429 GCF_016433145.1 Gracilinanus agilis
TCCTTCCTTCCTTCCTTCCTTCCTTCCTTCCTTCTTTCCTTCCTTCTTTCCTTTCTTTCTCCTTTTCAAGGGATGATGATCTGGGACAGAAAGGCAAGCACAAGTCTTTTTTTAAAAATATTTTCTTTATCTACTATTTCAGTGCAATGTGTATAGAAGGTATTTCACAAATATTTACTAATAGAAAATAGGTTTTGATAATGCAAGATCATAAATTACTGGAGGAAGAACTCCCTTTTGAATAAGAACTTCTGGAGGAAATGAAAAGTAGCTTGTCAGAAGTTAGTTTTAAATCATGAACTTATGTCATATACTACAATAACCCGAAAATCAATACACAACCCAAATATAAAAGATCAGGTCATAAAAAACTAGAGAAACAGAAACTGACTACTTTTTACAACTATGGCTATGGGAGTATATACTAGCCAAACAAGGGATGAGTAGAGCATAAAAGATAAAACATGCAGTTTTGACCAAATATATAAAATGTTAAAGTTTTTTCATGAATAAAATCAATAAAGGAATTAGAATATTAGAATATAAATGGTAGTTGGAAAATATTTGCATCAAACAACAATTAATAAAAGTCTGCCACCTGAAATATACACAGATTTATGCAAATAATATCAAGAACTATTATGTAAATAAATAAATGATCAAAGGACTTGAATAAAGTTTTAAAAAAAGATTAATAAACTATATGAAAGCATGTTCCAAATAATCACTTTTAGTAAAGAAGTGAAAATAATGTTCAAGTTTTACATCACTCTTTGTAAATGAGTCAACATGAAAAAAAGGTTGGGAACAATAAATGATGGTAGGTCTTTGGGAACACAGATAAACTGTCAGTGGAACTGTGAAGTAAGCACTTCAACCATTTTAGATTTCAATTTGAATTATACCGATACCAAAAAATCTGTACCCAGTGACTTGGCAATCCCATTACTAATCAATATATCCAAACAAAGTCGAAGAGAGAAACAAAGGCCTAATACGTACTAAATGTTGAAAGTAGCATTCTTTGTGCTAGTAAAGAACTATAAAAGAGAGTAGGTGTCCATTGATTTACTGGAGAATGACAAACAAAATTATAATATGTGAATATAATTAAGTGTATTATTGTAAGATTATTAATCGGAGGGATTCAGAAAGATCTGGGAAGATTTGAATGAACTGATGTAAGGCTAAATAAATAGAACCAACAGATAAATATGTATATAGCTAAGACAGTGAAAATGCTTAAAGGAAGTTGAACTCTGAGTAATGGAAAAAAACAAAACAAAACAGTGAAAGTCCTGGATAAGAGGTAATGAGACATACCTCTTTCTTCCCCTCAGAGAAGCATAGAATAGAATAGAATAGAATAGAATAGAATAGAATAGAAACATTATTGGATAATGTTGCTGTAGAAGATGCTTTTGCCAAATTGTTTTTCTTTGTTACAAGGGATGGGTCAAAATAGGAGGATAGGACAGGAAATGATATAACAAATAAGTTAACTTTTAAAAAAAGATATTAGCAACATATAACTTAAGTTAAAAAATATTTTGGAAATTGAACTCACACCAGGTCATGGAAATCCTTTAAAAAAAAACTTCTGACTTCTTCAACTATATACTTTGTAGATAAGATTATAGATTTAGAGATGGATATTAGAGGCTATCTAGTCTAATCTCATTTTTATAGACAAAAAAAAGAAAAAAAAATTGAGGACCAGAGAGATTTTACAAATAAAAAAATTGAAGACCAGAGACTTTCCCAAGGTTACATAGGCAGGAAACATTGGAGGAAGAATTTCAACTCAGGTTCTCTGGCTCTAGATCTAGAATTCTTTCCATTATACCATTTTGGGATCTAGGTACTTAGGCAGAGGATAGTCTAGAGGGAATAAAAAAACAATCAAACAAAAATCTAGGGCTTTGATCCAAGAAACTTGGTTTCTAGTCCATCTCTGTCACTAACTAGAAAGACTTTGGACCAGTCCTTAACCTCTCTGTGTCATGTGTGTTTGTATGTGTGTCTATGTGTGTGTGTGAGAGAGGTACAGAGGGGGAGAGACAGAGAGACAGAGAGACAGAGACACAGAGACAGAGACAGAGACAGAGAGAAGAGACAGAAAGAGAGAAGAGGGGAGATGGAGATTCTTCATCCATTACATGACAATTAGAGTGCTTATCCTATCAACAAGAGGTTGGTGGGGTGATGAGATAGCAAATGTCAGTTTACTTTGAAAAATTATCAGTGCTACCCAGATGACTGTTATTCGTTGGCTGTCTCATTGAGGTTGAAGGGGAATGAATGAAATAGTTCTCTTAAATAAATTTTGTGGGTTTCCATGAACCAGATTACCCTGCCTTGAAGATCACAGATCGCTGAGAGTAGAACATACTAGAATAAGAAATGGAAGAGGGTGGCTTAGTGGATCGAGAGCCCTAGAGACCGGAGGCCCTAGCTTCAAATCTGGCCTCAGATATTTCCCAATTGTGTGACCCTGGGAAAGTCTTTTAAACCCACTTGCCTAGCCCTTCCTGTTCATTTGCTTTGGAAGAGATGCATGGCACTCATTCTGAGACAGAAGGCAAGGGTTTTAAAAAAGAGAGAAATTGGGAAAATGAGTGTGGGGAGCAGATGGAGAGCAGTTACAGGGACTTCTGTGAGCTTTTCATGGCTTTGAACATCTCCAAATGATTGTAGTGATTCTGACATTAATAGGATCATAGTATTGTGATCTAAAAGGGGCCATTTAAACCTGCCCCTTTCATTTTACAGAGGAGGAAACCAAGACCCAGATGAGTTAATGTCGAAGGAATGCATGAATGAGTATGAGCTAGTCTAGGCTTTTCTCATTCTTTTTTCTATAACAAGTTCATGATGGGCAGTATGCCCTGTGGATCGAGTCCTGAGGTTCACATTCAAGTTGTGCCTCTGACACATACTAGCTCTGTGACCACAGTCAAGTCACTTAAACTTTTGGTGGCCTGAGCAAGTCTCTAAGATAAGCAGTTTTGTTTTGTTTTTTTTTTGTGTTTTTTTTTTTAAACCCTTAACTTCTGTGTATTGACTTATAGGTGGAAGAGTGGTAAGGGTGGGCAATGGGGGTCAAGTGACTTGCCCAGGGTCACACAGCTGGGAAGTGTCTGAGGCTGGATTTGAACCTAGGACCTCCCGTCTCTAGGCCTGGCTCTCAATCCACTGTGCTACCCAGCTGCCCCTAAGATAAGCAGTTTTGGAGGAGCTGTTGATCTATATTGGAGGAGGGAATTTTCACCCTGGGAACTGCCCACACAGATGAACTCCTAGGTCTCTCTGTATCAAAAAAGTCACATTGCTAATTAGTGAGAGAGCTGGCACTAGAGCTTAAGTTGGCCATTCCAGGTATTTTCCCCACTATATTATAATATTCTTACATATCTTGCCAATGGTAAGAATGTAATTTTGTGACCTCATTCACGTAAAGGGACATTTCTTGCCTCAGTGAGGGAAAAAAGGACTTGTACCTCAGCATGCTTCCCCAGAGCACCTAAATCAGAATGGTATTGCTTTTGGAAAGAAATGCTGCAAGGCTTCTAGCATAGAGAACAAGCTACCCCGGGATGATGGAGTAATTTTTTTAACTAGAGATTCTAAAGTAACCTTATTTAACTCCTATCCCTAAGCCTTTGAAGGAATTTAAGAAGGCCTGGAAAAGGGAGAGGGACTTACCAATGCCATATTGTCCAGTGAGAAGGGAAGGTGGGGTTTGCAACTTGTATTGAAGCTGGAAGAAGGGTGGAGGAGCTCACTTGTAAAAATAGAAGAGGGCTTGGTAACAGAACACAATTGAACTCTGGGTTGGGTTTGTCCTCTCTCCAGATCCTTTCCCAAAGCTCAATTCCCAGGAACAGGATGTCGAGAGGAGACCAGTTTCCTTCTACACTCAATTGTGCAACCCGTGGGTCTCCCTGTTTGGGGTGAGTAACCGTACCTTGACCTCAGTTGGATCTGGGGTCCAGATCAGGATGTGAGGGTGGGTGGAGTTCCATGGGATGCAGACCTGGATGCAGGGCAGGGGAGCCCTGCATCTTCCCTCTCTCCTCATCATTCTTGTTATTATTAGATCCCAGAAATACAATTTTTCTGACTGTCAGATTCTAATTTAGATGAGCCTCAGCAGGGTCATATTGCATTTTTAATGATATGTCATTTTAATTGAGATTTTTACTTTCTAAATGATTATTTGTTCCCAGAAGCATACAGAATTCTTCTAAAATCTATAAGTTCCCCAGATTTAATTTGAATGGATAGATGGAGGTAATTCATGAAACCAACTTAGACAGTCAACATTTCTTGGTGAGGAGGGAGTAATTAGTTCAGGAAAGACAGTATTGTGTAATGTTTAGAGAGTCTACCTCAGAGTCACGGAGATCTAGGTTCAAATCCTGTCTCTGATATAACTCAAGAGTCGTGAAGAAGTCACTTAATCAATTAGTTCCAGGGAACTCCTTAAGATCCTAAATTCCAGCTAATCTATGTTACTTGACAGAGTTTCCATGCTGAGAACTCCTTACATTGATGAAACCGTATTCGAAGACCAAATTTCCATAAAAGCTATATTCAAGGTCCTTTTAGGGATCTCGAGTTGGGTCTGGCTTGGCTCAGTACGGTCTGGGAATTCAGGGTTGAAACTGGAATGAGACAATCACAGACTATAGAAGGTTTAAGGAAAGAGAGTTTGCTCAGTAGCAGACAGAGGAAAGTCCCTCAAAGATCCAGCTTAGATTCCATTGTATGCATCTCCCCTCACCTTCCATATTTGTCCCACCTTTTTCAGGTTGGCACATGGCCCGAAGGGTCTATTATTGACTTCCATGGAAGTGGGAAGTTCATTGAGACCAGAAAGCTCTGTGCTTGTGCATTGGACTTCTAGGTTTGGGGGAACCAAGCCACTATTTGAAAGATTTGAGCCTTCATCTTCCCTGTTTGGCATTCATAGCCTTACCTAATCTGTCTCTTTCCTCCTTTTCTAATCTTCTTACATCCTCCTCACCCCCACTCTGTGACACTGCTCTCCTTGAAAGTCCTGGACCGAGCACCCCATCTTCAGAGACTCTGGTCATGTTCAGGGGCTGTATAGACCTCATCCCTGGAATCCTTTCCTTCTTCGTCTCCATCAAATGACTTCCCTCAAGTCCCAGCTAAAATCTCACCTTCTCTAAGAAACCTTCCTCCATCTCCCTTAATTCGAGTGCCTTTCCTTTGCTGATTATTTCCAATTTCTACCGTTCACAGCCTTTTCATACAGTTATTTGCATGATGTCTTCTTCTCCATTAGATATGAGCTCCTTGTGGACAGGGGCCTTCTTTTGCCTTTTATTGTGTCCCCAACATAAAATGTTAGGCACTTAATAAAGGTTTATTGAAGGACTAATTAAGAATTTTTTTTAATAAATAAACTTTAATCTTACATCTTAGAATCAATGCTGTGTATTGGTTCCAGGGCAATGGGGGTTAAGTGACTTGCCCAGGGTCACACAGCTAGGAAATGTCTGAGACCAAGTTTGAACTCAGGTCCTTTTGTCTCTAGACCTGGCTGTCAATCCACTGAGCCACCCAGCTGCTTCCTGTCTAGTTAAGTATTGAGCATAGTTTCATTAGGGAAAAACTAACCTTTGTGATAGTGAGTTTCTAGTTCATTTAGGTCATGCATAATGCTTTTCTGTCTGCACAAAAGGGCTTATGCTATAAGTTTCAAGCAGATTAATAGTCATAATAGCAATAGAAATAATATCTAATATTTATATAATACCATTTAAAATTTATATGATACTTTATATTTATCTAATCTAGTTTATCCAATTGATTATCTCATATTTTAATATAATCTGGTTTATATAATTTTCTTATTTTTAAAATTAATATTTTACATAATCTATTTTTATTTATATAATTATATTATAATACATTTATTATTAAATCCAACTCAAGAGCGAGTCAAGACATCCCCCATGCCTTCAGTGGTCTCCTTGGAATGAAGGAGGAGCATAAGCCCCGGCACTGGCATTTTACTTTCTCAGGGTGCCAGGACACTCTCGAAGACTTTAAGTTATTCAGCCGCTATAAATGGCATTGAAAGAGGGTGTTTATTCATGTTGTGAAGATCAAATGAGAGAACATATGTAAAGCACTTCAAAAACTTTAAATCACTATTATTATTAACATTATTATTGTATTTACATAACATTATATACTGCATATTATATTTTTTCTATAATGATTATTATGATATTTATTATTTATATAATATTATTTATTATTATATTTATTTCTGGCACCTCCTCAGTTCATCATTCCTAACCACTGCTCTAAGGAACACTAAGAAAGTAAGAGAGCTATCACTTCTGGCTGAGCATGGTCCAATAAGGCTTCATAGAGAAGAGAAGAATGAGGGAGGGATCTGGAGTCAGAGGATGTGGGTTCAAATCCCATCTCAAGATGCTTACTACTTTATGGGATCTTGGGCAAGTGACTTAATTTCACTGGGCTTCAGTTGTCTCCTTTTTTATTTATAAAATAAAATTTATAAAATAAAATAAAAAGTTGTCTTTGTTAAAAAAAATGGTAGTCCATGAATTGGGCTATTGTTAGAGATGGATAACATGTCTACAGGAAGGAAGTGGAGAGTCACTTTGAGAAGTGATTCAGTGAATTTCATATAATAGATATTTAATAAATATTTGTTTAGTTATTGTTGGCTGACTTGAGTTGAAATTATTGGCCTAAATGAGGAATTTGCATTAAGAAGATATTTGAGATACATAAGCTTTTGCCTTTACCTGCCCTATCCATAGAGTTTGGAGAATGGGCCATTAAGATATCAGGACTGAGGGGGCAGCTGGGTAGCTCAGTGGACTGAGAGTCAGGCCTAGAGACAGGAGGTCCTAGGTTCAAACCCGGCCTCAGACACTTCCCAGCTGTGTGACCCTGGGCAAGTCACTTGACCCCCATTGCCTGCCCTTACCAATCTTCCACCTATGAGACAATACACCAAAGTACAAGGGTTTAAAAAAAAAAAAAGATATCAGGACTGAGGCTTCCTTGTCATATAGGAAGGAGACCGTTGGATTATCTGTTCACACTACCATGCATTGCTCACCAACAGGCCATCGGGTCCCTTACCATCATGTTTGTGATTCAGTGGATCTATACATTGGTTGACATAGGGGTTGCTGTTGTCCTCTATTTCTACATTGGCCAAGTAAGCCCCGGCCTTCATCCTGGTAAGTCTGGGTACCCTTCTGACCCTATTTCTCTTCTGCCAAGGGTTCTTAACCTAGAATTCATGAACTTGGCTTTTAAAAAGCATTTCTTTTAATTAATTCATTAATTTAATAATAAGTAAATAAATAATTCTTTTAATAACAAATAGATAATATATTTATACTATATA
>NW_025379221.1:0-2402 GCF_016433145.1 Gracilinanus agilis
GCCTCAGACACTTCCCAGCTATGTGACCCTGGGCAAGTCACTTGACCCCCATTGCCCACCCTTACCACTCTTCTGCCTTGGAGCCAATACACAGAAGTTAATGTTTTTTTTTAAAAAAAGGGTTTTTGTTTCTCTCTTCTCTTTGAACAATTTGACCATACTGTGACTGTGGGGCATCACATCCGTGAAGTCATTCATTATCTATGGAATAATTTGCCTGAGTCCGGAAAGTTGAATTCATCTGCTATAGGCAGGTACTATTTTATCTGGGGCTTAAAAATCCCTTTCAAACCCTTTTGTTCTGCTGTTTCCAATCCCCAGATCATTCTGTTTGGTGGAAAAAAGCAGAAGTAACCAGGCTTAGTGGTCGCCTTTTACTCTGTTCTCGGTTAATGGTATATAATTCAACAGGGGCTTATTATGGGCCATTTATCCCAAGCCAGAGATTTCCCCTTCCCGTTCCTCCTCTCAGAGTAAACTCCTGAGCTCTCCCATTTGGAAAGAGCTTTTCCTTTAGCGTTTCTCCCTCGATCCTCATTAGTGCATCCTGGCTTTTACATTTCCTAATATTTTTCTCAAAATCCCTGCCAGCCTGGATGATGATTCATTGCTTCCATGTTGTTACACACTCTTAAAAAATCGGCACTCACTGTCAAGTCACATCATTCTTTCTAGGTGCTTCCTTCAGTGCTGGATTGTTAGAATTTTCGTCTTGAGAGTCTCTCATCTTTCTTGGTTGTCGTCTTGCTTTTAGAATCTCAGCCCACAAAAGTGTCCTCAGAGAGCTAGAAGGGAGCCTGGAAGATGTTGAGTTGAACCCTCTCATTCTATGGATGAGGAAACTGAGATGGACTTGAGTGACTTGACAAAGTCGAGTCAGAGATAGAAATTGAACTCAGGACCTATCACTCTACTTAATTTTTCTCATTGAACTTTGTGAAATTAGCTTTCTCAAATGTCTGGATATTCATCTGGCAACTGTGAGAATAGGAAACATGTGGGACAGCTAAATAGCCCAGTGGTGGGGCAGCTGAGTAGCTCAGTGGATGGAGAGTTCAGGCCTAGAGATAGGAGATCCTAGGTTCAAATCCGGGCTCAGACACTTCCCAGCTGTGTGACCCTGGGCAAGTCACTTGACCCCCATTTCTCACCCTTACCACTCTTCCACCTATGAGTCAATACACAGAAGTTAAGGGTTTAAAAAAAAAACAATAAATAGCCCAGTGGCTAGAGAGCTGAGCCTGGGACTAGGAAAATCTGAGTTCAAATTTGGCTTCTGTTATGTATTAGCTGTATGGCCTTGGGTAAGTCATTTAACCTCTGCCTGCCTCAATTTTTCTTAACTGTCAAGTGGGGACAATGATCGATTGCCCCTACCTCTAAGGATTGTTGTTGAGGATTAAATGAGTTAATATTTGTAAAGTACTTAGCATACTTCCCAGCACATAGTAGGTACTATGCAAATGATAGCTATTATTACTACTAATAATAGCATCTGGAGGCAGCTAGGTGACTCAGTGGTTTGAGAATCAGGCCTAGAGATGGGAGATCCTGTGTTCAAATCTGGCCTCAGACACTTCCTAGCTGGTGACCCAAGGCAAGTCACTTAACCTTCATTGTTTAACCTTTATCGCTCTTCTCCCTTGGAACCAATATACGGTATTGATTCCAAGGTAGAAAATAAAGTTAAAAAAAAACTGCCCCTACCTCCAGGGTTGTTTTGAAGAGAAAATGAAATAATATTCACCAAGGGCTTAACAGTGGTTCCCAAACTTTTTTGGCCTACCCCCCCCTTTCCAGAAAAAAATATTCCTTAGCCCCCTGGAAATTAATTTTTTAAAAATCTTAATAGCAATTAATAGGAAAGATAAATGTACCTGTGGCCATCACAGCCCCCCTGGATCACTGCAGCACCCACCAGAGGGTGGTTGCCCACTTTGGGAATCACTGGCTTATAACAGTGCCTGGCATATAGTAGGTATTTAATAAATGCTTATTCCCTTCCCATTTCTTTCCACATCTGACAGTGCTCAGTGCTTCCTGCTTTGTCTAGAAGAAGCATATTTGTTTCACCTCGTTTTCTGTCATTCGCACTTTACTAACCAATTCCTCATTAATTAGAAATAAAACAGAGTCTTAGTTTCATTCATTGCTTTCTCTCTACTTTATGAGAGATTAAATTGCCAGTAAGGCAAGAGAAGAATGCATCAGATGCTATTTGCAGATTCATTTTTCCAGGGTTTTTTATTTTTTGAAGCTCCTCTGTCTCTCTCTCTCTGTCTCTCTCTCTGTCTCTCTGTCTCTGTCTCTGTCTCTGTCTCTGTCTCTCTGTCTCTCTGTCTCTCTGTCTCTCTGTCTCTCTCTCTCTCTCTCTCTCTCTCTCTCTCTCTCTCTCTCTCTCT
>NW_025379222.1:0-1238 GCF_016433145.1 Gracilinanus agilis
CAACAGGAGGTTCCGGGTTAAGATGGCGGCAGAGTAAGAAGCAGCTCATAACCTCTCCTGACCAAAACACACAAAACTCCTCAAGGGGACATAAAAACAAGTCCAGACAAACGGAGGAACCCCACAACAGGGCACAGCATGGAAGGTACGTGGAATCGAGGCATTTCCATGCTATAAAGGGGTGAAACAGCTCTCACTAAATCGCGGGCTGCGCAACCACCCCACCCCCACCCCCTCCACACACAACACCTATAGCGCTGAAGCCAGCTAAAAAGAAATAGAGCAAGTTTGGGGCACCCATCGAATCATTGGCAGCTCCGGGGCCTGTTCCTGAGAGCAGCAAGATTTAGGACACCAAAAAGCTAACAAACTCACACAAAATTTGAGCGCGGGAGCAGGGCGCCAAGAATGGACGCAGGGCACAGAGTGCGAGCGCAGGCACAGGCGGAGGCGTGGGTAGAGGCAGACACAGCCACAAGCTAAAGCTCTGAAACCCTGAGTGGGGAAACAGTTCAGACGGGCATACGACTGTGGAAGCAGCGCCCTGAGACTTGTAAAGAAACCTCCGGCAGAGGATCAAACAAGGGGATCCACCAGGAGGCTTGACCTTGGAAAAAACCAGAACTCAGACCTCAGGAGCCAATAGACCACGGACAGACCCTGAGCGCGAGGATAAAACTGAAAAGCTACTGGGCTAATGATGGCTACCCAGTCTCAGGAAGTTCAGAAGAGAAAGAATAACAAGAAAAAGAAGTCTTTAACACTCGACAACTTTTACACAGAGAAAATCCAGACAACCGAGCAAACAGAGGAGGAGAACAAACAAGCATCTGAACCCTCCTCAAATAAGGAAAACTCCTCACACGCTATGGAAGAGTTCAAAACTGAGATTTTGAGGAAAATGGAAGAGATCTGGCAAGAAAATAACTGTTTAAAAGGTAGAATCTTGCAAATGGAAAGTGAGGCTCAGAAACCAAATGAACTGATAAGCAAATTGAACACCAGAAATGTCCAGATTGAAAAGGAATACCAGAAGATTGTGGCCGAAAACCAGAAGATCGTAGCCGAAAACCAGAAGATTATAGCCGAAAGCCAGAAGATTACAGCTGAAAATCAAAAGATTACAGCCGAAAATCAAAAGATCATAGCCTAAAACAGAAAGATTATAGCCGAAAACCAATCCCTAAAGGCTAAAATTGAGCAATTAGAAGCTAATGATCTCTCAAGACAACAAGAAC
>NW_025379223.1:0-7956 GCF_016433145.1 Gracilinanus agilis
ATCCCAATAAACGAGTCTTGAACCAACAATGCAAAATGCAAAGGGACTTTATTGTCTAGCTCAAGCTAGGGTCTCCTGCCCAAAGTTGGTGAGTGACCGACCCCGAGCTGTGCCTGGGCTTGAGTTTTTATGGAGTAGTAGTCTGAAGGGGACTGGGTAGAGGAATGTCTTTAGGTTGGGAAATCCTGCAGATAAGGGGAATGTCCTGAGGTATTCTTGTAGATAAGGGGAATATCTGCAGGGAAGAGATCCTGGGGAGAAGGGGAAGGTCTGCAAGGTAGATAATAAGGTCAGCCTCTGGAGACCTGGAGGTCTGCAAGTTTGGGATTCCTGTGGATAATTCTATTTCACCATAATGTCACACAGGGGTCGGGATTTTTAATTCTGACTCTAGGTTCCACAGGAGGAAGAAAAAAAAAGAGAGAGGAAAGGAGAAAAAAAAATGCCAAATTGCTTTGATTGAATTATGGTGAGTAGAGGTAAAATTAAAGATGATTAATTAGCAATCTCTCAAAGAAAACCATGTCTCAACATGACTTGAATTATACAAGTAGTGGTAAATTATTGGATTCTATTCTAATCATTCTATGATTCTTACTCAATATTCCCTTTTCTGTGTGGAAATAAACTTGCAGTTCCATACCTGATTTATGTTCCACACTGGGTACTCTCCTGTAACCACTGCTTGGTACCCAAGTGCCATCTCCCCACCATTACCTGGGATTAAGAAGGGACACTTTGTCAAAGAGAACTTACCACTGAGCAGCAATTGCTGTTGCCTTGGGTGTTAGCCTTTAGACTTTAAGGGGAGAGACAACTTTTGTTCTCACTCTTTCCTGCTTCTTTTACAACATTTGCCTTGGAATCAATCTCTCTGGCACTTTCTATGGGGAACTTCCTCTCTTCAGCAGCTCTTGGCAACTGGATCAAGTGGTCAGCTAGGTGAGCCCTAGGCTAGAGCTCAAAGCTTTCACTGCCTCTTCTGCTTTGAGTTTCTTTCCTTGAGCACAGGTGACCGAACAGAACTTCTTAGACAAACTGGAATCCATTTAACCTGGAGAAGAATTGGGGAGTCTCTCAGGGGAGACAGGAAATTTAAGTTTGTGCTCAAGTATTATGCTATTAGGGGTAGCTGGGTAGCCTAGTGAATAGAGCACTATGCTTGGAATCAATACCACTCATCTACCTGAGTTCAAATCTGGTCTCTTACACGTATTAGCTCTGTGATCCTCTACAAGTCACTTAACCTTCTTTGCCTCAGTTTTCTCATCTGTAAAATGAGTTGGAGAAGGAAATGGAAAACCACTCTAGTATCTCTGCTGAGAAAACCCCAAAGAGGGTCATGGAGAACCTGACACAACTGAAAATGAATGAACAACAAATTATGCTATTAAGGCGAAGGGACTAGATTTCCTCTCTTCGGCTCCAGAGGGCAGAATAATAGATGCAAAAAGGTTCGTTTAAGTTTGTTATTAAGAAAAATTTACTAATAGGTCTGTTCAAGATTAAATGAGCTTCCTGGAGGGATGTTGGGAGCCCTCTCCTCAGGGTCTTCTAGCAGAAGCTGGACCAGCCACTTGTCAGAGATATACTTTGTATTGATTCCAAGATGGAACTTAAGAGTTTAAAAAGAAGAAAAAAAAAGAATCAATAGTAAATGTTGGTTCCAAGAAAGAAGGGGGGTGAGGGTTAGGCAATGGGGGTTAAGTGACTTGTCCAGGGTCACACTGCTAAGAAGTGTCTGAGGTCAAATCTGAATCCATATCCTCCTGTCTCCAGGCTTGGCTCTCTATTCACTAAGTCACTTAGCTGCCCTTTATGGATTCCTTTTGTGATGAAAGAAAGAAATAGTTGTCTTATACCTGATCAACTTGGGACACCGAGTACCTTTTCAGAAGGTATCTTGATGACTCCTTTTGAGGAAATTCTAGCTATGAGACACACCCACATTTGTAATTATTTGCTTTGGAACTTTAGGGTTGGGGCTGTTGTGAGGAAGATTAATTTAGTATTAACACTAACACTAAATTAATCTTCCTCACAACAGGGCACAAGAATCCAAAAAAACAAGAAAAAAAAAAGCCTGACCCTTCTTTTTAGCAGCCAGGCCCCTCATGACTGAACCAGGTCCAGGAGTGTCCAGAACTGGGGGTCCCTTGTTGGAAGAGAGCACCACAGGACTCCTGGGAGAACCTCGGCAGCCTGGGTCTTCTGCATTTCTGTCTTGCTTCTAATAAACTCCTTCATCTCTAAATACATCCTTCCTCTCCTCCCCAAAGGACCATTCCAAAACAGAACGAAGAAAGAAGAAAAACGTACTCTGTAACCCAAACACCAACACATCATCTGAGTCTGAAAGTATATGTGAAAGGGCAGCTGGGTGGCTCAGTGGATTGAGAGTCAGGCCTAGAGACAGGAGGTCCTAGGTTCAAACCCGGCCTCAGCCACTTCCCAGCTGTGTGACCCTGGGCAAGTCACTTGACCCCCATTGCCCACCCTTACCACTCTTCTACCTAGGAGCCAATACACAGAAGTTAAGGGGAAGGAAGGAAGGAAGGAAGGATATGTGATGTTCCACAGCCATAGCCCCTCTCCTCTCCTCTGAAGGCAGAGAACTACTCCCTCCCCCCATTTTCCAGGGCGGGGAAAGAAGCCCAAAGCTTGCCCTAGGTCAGACAGATAGTCATGGAGCAGAGTTCTTTCCACTTCACCACCTTATGTCCTAGATGATTTCAAAAGCCCTTTCCATTTCTACCATTCTCTGATCCCACAGAAGGCAGAAGGCAAGGGTCTGTAGAAAGGATGTCAGCCAAGCCCATGAAGTTCTAGAACCTGAGGCAACGTGGTTCTAGGCAAAGTGGAGAGACCTGTGGATTAAGAGGCTGAGAAACTTGAAAGGAGGAAGGAGGTTTCAGGAAGGAGAGGATAAAAGCGGACCGGAACAGAAGGGTGGGACATGCATTGGGCAGGGCTTTGGCAGGGAGAAGTTGTGGAACACAAGGTGTAGGAGTAAGCCGAAGCGGTCAGCATGTGGCAATGGGCTCGAAACTGGAGATGTCCCTTCAGGGTGTCCTCACTTCCCTGGGCATCACCCACCCAAGGTGTCGGTCCATCCCTGACCACTTGCAGGAACAACACAACTAGGTTAGTCGAGAGCAAACAGGGCCACCACTCTGCTTTTTCCTGCCCCTGTATGCTCTCCCCTTCCTGGAACCCACTGCCAATTCCCCTCTTTCTTCTCTTTGCCCTTTCTCTCCTGACTCCATCTCTCCCCTCTCCAAGCTTTCTCTTCTTCCCGTGATTCTCACACTTCCTTTCTCTTTATCTTTTTTCTCTTTCATCTTTATTCTCTCTCCTCCTTCCCCTGCTTTTCTTTCTCCTAGACACCCTACTCTCCCTCCTCCCCTCATTACTTTTCTTCCCTTCCTATATCCCGTTTTCTTCCTTCCTATATTCCTTCAATTCTCCTCTCTCTCCCCTTTGCCCTTCCTTGACTTCCCTTTGTCAGTGCTCCCTTCTTTCCCTTCTCCTCTTCCTACATATACCCTCCTGGCTCTCCTCTTTCTCTCCTTTCTTGTTTTTGTTCCCTTAGACCTTGCCTCTTGCCTCTTCCCCTCCTTCTGGCGGGTCCTGACTCCCTCCCTCCTCCTTAGTTTCTCCTGGACATCCCCTTGTCCCTGGGCTACCTCTCCCCAACCCCCTCTTCTGAAAGACCTTCCTCCACTCCCCTGCTGTTCTTTCTATGGATGAACATGAGCTTCTCCATCAGAGATATTTGCATAGGGGAGATGAGAGCCCAGGAGACCCTGCACTCTCCTTCATTGTGTCCTGATATGATCCATCCCTCCCCTCCTCTCTTCTCTCCCTGTCCAGGCCAGTACCACTCTCTTACCGGCTGCTGGATGGTCAAGACAACCTCCCACCTGTTGTCTTCCTGCATGGGCTGTTAAGCAACA
Source organism: Gracilinanus agilis (assembly GCF_016433145.1). Taxonomy (NCBI): domain Eukaryota; kingdom Metazoa; phylum Chordata; class Mammalia; order Didelphimorphia; family Didelphidae; genus Gracilinanus; species Gracilinanus agilis. The sequence continues at coordinate 3,957 of NW_025379223.1, forward strand.
AAAACATCTTCCAATATGAGGCTGAAGTCCTGGCACAGCAGACAGGCAGAAAGGTAAAGGTTCCCAAGTGATGGATGATGAACTGGGAGAGAGAACAGTCTTTGAGGAGAGACAAAATCAGAGGAAAGAGGAAAAAAAGAGGAGACTGAAATGAAAGGTTCCATCAAGGTGGGACAGATCTTCACTCAGAGGGCATGATTTGAGGGGCTTCAGGAAGTATATGAGCTGCCACCACATGTAGTGGGTTCCTTCTCACTGGAGACTTTCAGGCAAAGGCTAGGTAATCATTTGGTGGGCATTTCTGTTCAGCAATGGGTTGGGCCAGATGGCTTCCGGAGTCCCTTCTAGCCTGCGGATTCAGTGAAGATCCCCTGCCCCTAAATAGCTTCTGGACTTCTGCTCATCTTGGAGTTGTCACCATGGCCCAGTAGAATCCTAGCTGTCCATTCAATATCTCGATGGTTAGTGAAGTCATCAGTTGCTTTCTTTCCTAACATGGGAAAGCAAAAAAGCAGTGGAAGAAGGCTGAAAGTCAAGCAAAGGGGGAAGCAGTAGCTCAAGAACCAACCTGCTGAAGGGTCAGCACCAGGCAGTCATGAGTGGAGGAGAGGGGAGAAGGGACAGAAGAGTTTTCTTTCTGATGCTCTTGTCCGAATATGGTCCTATCTCCCTTAATTCCTCCTATTGTCAGAGACTCTTCAGTAATTCGCAGCTTCCCCCACAGCATGAGAGTCCTCAGAATGACTCCACCTGCTGCTGCTGGCTCAGCCCTTTCCCCACCCACCCCCAGGTGGAGATTAGAGGAGAAGGAATCCCAGAGAGTGATAACTCCAAGTCTCTGTCCCACTTCTCACCTACCCCCAGGTGGAGATTAGAGGGGAAGGAATCCAGGAGAGTGATAACTCCAAGTCTCTGCCCCCCAGGTTTTGACAGTGGATGCTCGGAACCACGGAGAGAGCCCTCACAGCCCTGACTGCAGCTATGAGGCCATGAGCACTGACCTGCAGGATCTCCTGCCAAAGCTGGGGCTCACCCCTTGTGTCGTCATTGGGCACAGCATGGGAGGCAAGACAGCCATGGTGCTGGCTCTACAGAAGGTAGTAAGCGTGTCCTTCTAGGGTGGAAGTGACAGAGTGTACTGTAATGCAAGATTGCTAGCAGAAGCCTTTTGCTTCTGCAATTTAAAACTGTCACAGCCTGGCAGTTAGAGGTTTTAGAATCTTCAGAAACTCAGCTGGAGCCTGAGGCTATAAATAGGGCTGAAGTTCCAACTGATAGGGCTTTTGCCTTCTGGTTTTTGCTTTGCCTGGGGGCTTTTGCTTTGGGGGCTTTGGCTTAGCCTGTTGGCTTCAGCATTGGCCTGTGCTTATTTTGTCTTGGGGAATTTGGACCTATCTGATTTCTCTGGACCTCTCCCTGATCTCTCCATTACATCCCTACATTTCCCTTTGGGCCCTGGGAGGAAGGTGATTGGATATTGTGGGTTTAGTTTCTGTAGGCAAGTAGGGCATCCTAAAACAAGCTACCCCTGGTTTTAGTGATTTGATAAATACTTTACTTCAAAGGCAGTCAAACCTTCCTGACTGGGAGAACCGGACTCTCTCAGTCTAGCCCTCTCCTGTGACCCATCCCCCAACACCAGCCTTCTCCCTAGCAGCAATTAGAAAACCTAAACCTCTTTCCCTCTGATTATTCCTGACTTTAATAAATCCCCTTTGTTACCTATACAAGTCTCTGGTGAATCATTGTATCAAAAATTAAGGCAAGGGCTGAAGAGGGAAGGAATTATTTTCTTTTTATTTCTTGAGGGAACCGCAGGCATCCATCTTGGCAGGAAGTATCTACCTGAGACTTCCTGCAGCCATCAGTTTCACTAGCAGGGAGGAGCCCTTTTGTCTCTTCCCTCAAGGGACTTTAGAAACTAACAAGAGAAACCCTAGCCTCCATATAAACATTTCTGTCTGGCCTAAATTCTTCTTGTACCTTAGAAATACCTTCCCTGCCTCAATGGTTCAGTCTATCTCCCCATTATCCTCTGTCTCTAGCCTTGGTGAATAAGCCTGTTTAAGCTGCCCTCCTGTACACTCCCTGTCATTCCTCTACCTTCCTATATACCACCTCATCCTTCCCTACACTCAGCTATCTCCTTCATTTCCCTTCCAAATCACTTCAACACCTTTATCCCTCCTTTAACCAAGATTTACCCACTTCTTTATAACAGTACCCATAGTCACCTACAGCCTATAATCCCATAACACCAAATATTTGCCATCTCAGTGGGCTCCTTAATGGAATTGTGGGTGAAGTAAGACTGTATCCTGGGACTGGAAACAGAGCATTGGGTCCTGGAGAAATAGCATGAGACTTACTTCACTTGGTTCATCACTCTAAATCCCAGTGGACTAAAGAGAAGTGAACTTTTCCTCATAAATAAAAGAGCCTCTCCATGCTTAACCCAGAGCATGCACATAGGAAGAGTGGCATCAGGACCACTTATAAGTCCATCTCTCCCCTCTGAGACCATGGCTCCCACTTTCCCTGCCCTAATAGCATCATCACTGGGGACATAGAAAGGGAGGGAGGGCATGGCAGCTCAACATGTGACAGGCAGGCTTTCTCCTTTAGCCAGAGCTGGTGGAACGACTGGTCTCAGTGGATATCAGCCCCTTGACCAGCCCAGACATCTTTCGAATTGTGCCAGCTATGAAGCTGATGAATATCCCTAGAAATCTTTCCCGCTCCCAAGCCTTTCAAGTAGCTGAAGAGCAACTGAAGCCATTCGTCAAGGTGATTCCTCAGGTCCCTCAGGGCTGGGGAGGGGTGTAGAGATTGGCTGCTGAAGCCTCTAGTCAAAGTTTGGAGTCCTCCGCAGAATTGGGAGGGGAGGGGAATGTAGCCCAGAAAGGGGAAATCTTGAGGTGGGAGGTAAGGAGGGGAGAAGAGGACAGCTTGAGGAGAGCAGAGAGGACTTCATCTACATCAGTGGTTCCCAAACTTTTTTGGCCTACCACCCCCTTTCCAGAAAAAATATGACTTAGCCCCCTAGAAATTAATTTTTTTTATTTTAATAGCAATTAATAGGAAAGATAAATGCACCTGTGGCCATCACTGCTCCCCTGAATCGCTGCAGCACCCACCAGGGGGCGGTGGCACCCACTTTGGGAATCACTGATCTACATTGTAGATGAAGTGGTTCCCAAACTTTTTTGGCCTACCGCCCCCTTTCCAGAAAAAATATTACTTAGCGCTCCCTGTCACATACTATCACTACCCCCTTACAGTTATTCACTGTCCCCAAATGCACCTGTGGCCATCACTGCCCCCCTGGATCGCTGTAGCACCCACCAGGGGGCGGGGGCGCCCACTTTGGGAATCACTGGTCTACAAGCTCTTCAAAGGCCAGCCCTGTCTTTTACTTTTCTGCCCTTGGCATGAAGGGAGAGGGGGTATAGAAAGGAGTGCAAGGATGGTTTGGGTAGGACTCAGAAAGGGATATTGCAAGGCTTGGACTGAGAAGAGTTTAAGGAGAAAATGGGCGTGCCAGCTAAACCTTTGTATCCTCCAGAGTTCAACTGTTCGTCGGTACATGTTCAACAGTCTGCTGCAAGTCAATGGGCAGTATTTATGGACAGCCAATGGTGAAGTCCTGTATCAACAAAAGGACAAGCTTCTGGGCTTTCCTCAGATCCAAGGAGTCTACCCGGGTCCCTCCCTCTTCCTCAGAACTACCAATTCTGACTTTGTCCCGTAAGGCAGGGCCAGAGGGTGGGGGGTGGGGTGGGGGGGGGACACAGCCTCTCAGACCTCCCCAAGTTTCTTGAGCCCCAGTTGGGATCTCCATCACCAAGAACAATGGGTGCTTCAGGAGAGGAGGGTACCTTCAGCATCAAAACATTAACATGCATTACCTCATCTAGATTTTTCTAGTCTAATTAATCTATTTTTCCTTTCATCATCTCCCCTGCTCAACTTCTACCCTTGTGATGTATATATATATATA
>NW_025379224.1:0-7387 GCF_016433145.1 Gracilinanus agilis
AAGGAAGGAAGGAAGAAAAAGATAGAGAGGAGAAATTGCTTCAAAGAAGCCCTTAAAAGCTATTTATCAGAGGATTTGGAAATAGTGATAACTATTGATTTTGATTTCCAAAAAAATGTTCCAGATATATTTTCCTGACTTCAGAGCACATTTATGATAGAGAGAAACAGATAGATGATAGGAAAGTAAGTAGACAGATATACAAAGAGATGACAAGTAGTCCAACAGGTAGATAGATAGATATACATATAGACATGCAAATAGATGACGGACTGACAGATAGATATATACATATAGGTAGGCAAAGACTGGCCACAAGTTCATAAATGTCAGAAGCTAAACAGAATTCAACTCATCAATTTACAGATATGGAAAAAGAAACCTAGAGAGATGAAATATCTTGCCTCATGAAACAAAAGAAATTAAATGGCAACCCAGATACTCTAGTGTCAGGTATAGCTCTGGGATCCAGGGTATCATGGTCCTGCTAAAAATAAGCATTTAGAAAGAATGGTGATGATAGGAACAGCTGCTGTGGGAGTGTGTGTTAGAGAGAGACAGACAGAAAGAGAAAAGAGAAAGAAACAAAGAGAGATAAAGAGACTGACTGCCACAGAGACAGAGGCAAATCCCTCACTAACATTTCACTCTGATGTCTTTCTGTGCTATGAGATGACCTTGGATTCCTAAAGGACATGAACATGAAACATAAGCTCTGCAAAGTCTCAATAAACTTGAAAAGCTATAAATATAGTCCCAGGATAGATTGTTTGCTGCCTGGGGTCCAGTGCAGACATCTTCAAAGATATGAGCCACAGGATGATTATTTTGGCCATAGGAAATTTCAAATATAATCTTATACTCAGCTGTCCAAGTGAATGTTTTAAAGCACAGTTCTAATCATGTCACTGTCCTACTCAATGATCTGCAATGGCTCCCTAGTCCTGCCACAATCACATACATAATCCTTTATTTGAAAATTAAAATTCTTCATAGTCTGTCTCTTTCCTACCTTTTCAAAATTCTTACATTCTACTTCTTCCAAATACTCTATGGTCCAACTACACCTGTTTACTTATTCTTTCTTCCACAGGACATCTCCCAGCCATGTGCTTTTGAAGTAGATGTCCTCAGTGCCAAGAATTCTCTTTTCCCTTATCTCTTATTCCTGGCTTACCTGCTTCCTTTGAGATTCAGTTCAGTTGTGCAATTTGCACAAGAAGATCAATCAGGAGATGATTGAAGTAGTCTCAGAATTTTGAGACTAAATCAGGATTGTAGCTATGTGAGTAGAAAGACACATATAGCCTTGAGAGAGGTTGTGGTGGAAAAAATGACAAAACTTGACAACTGATTGGATGTGTATAGCGAGGAAAAATGAAAAACTTAGGGTGATTGGGGTTGTGAACCTGGGAGATCAGGAAAATGATTGATGGTGGACTCAACAGAAATTGGGATGTTTGGTAGAGGAATCATGAGTAGGGTGCAGACAGTGATTTCCATTTTTGAAATATAGAATTTAAGACGTATATAAGAAATATAGAATATCCACTCCAAATGTCAGATACATACTTGATGACATGGAGTTAAAAATCAGGGCAGGATGTGTCATTAAGAACAGAACAATAAAGTAAATAAATTGAATATGGGAGTTGATGAAGTCCCTGAGAGAGTCTAACTGGGGAGAAAAGTGAAGAAACTCTGGGGCAGACCTCAAGAGGCATTCCTCTTGTTAGCACACGTGTATTTGGAGGTGAGTGATAGGGGAAAGAAATGGCACCATGCCCTCTTATTTCTTATATTTCCAATTATTTTTCTTAGTCACACATTTCCTATCATGTTACCATGAGGTTCACCCAATTTGTGTTGAAGGACAACACTTAAGAAAGAGAATGACCTGCATCTCACTCCTGGACTTCTCTCATGATGTGTTTTTTCATGACCCATACTTTTAGGAGGAGATTTTCAGGTTTACTCATTTTTACATGTTCCTGTACATGTATACATTCTGATGGGTGCATGTCAGATGAGCACCTTGATACCTCACAACATATTCCTCAGGTCTGTTGCGTTATTTCTGTTTAATATTAATATAACAAGGTAAAACAATTTTAAATAGCAGTAACAGTAGCTCCATCCATCCAAGAACTGAATCTATTCAATCTATGTCATTAAGCCTGTAAGAATTAAAATTAATACCAATATTCTAAGTAGTATATTTAATAAGATTTATTAATAATAACTAACATTAAAAGCTAGAGTCAGAAAGGTGCCAACCCAGCCATGGTCAAGAGAGAAAGAGGGCGAGAGGAGGAATTACAGAAACTATATACATTATGTGAAGATGGGGAAGGGAAAAGGTTTCTGGGCAATGTATTTCAGGGGTCCAAGATTTTCTAATTATACAATCCCAATGCCTACTTTCTGCAGACTAAGGATCATAGTTATACGAATTTGTAAAGAGGGATAGGGCCATCTTGACATGCATGGATTGTGTAGCAAGCATGTTAAATTACACTATTAGACTTAATAGCATTCTAGAATAAAAGAAGGATATTTGAATTTGTCAGGGAGGGGAACTCCACCATCTTAGAGGGTAACACATCTCTAACTGAGTTGTAAAGAAGTTAAATGACCTGCCCAGGGTCACACAACTAATAAAAGGCAGGAATTGGGGATGCAAATCTTTCTTCATTTCAAGCCAATCCACTATCCACTAAATCCTAATGCTTTTTTTCCCCTTTTATATTATGTTGAAATGAAAAAAGAAATAACTGTAGGCATATGTTCGGGCTAAGAATTCAGTCAACCCATGTTCCTACGTGTATAATAAATGTCCTGAATAAAAGTTTAAGGCCAACACACCATGCAATTATATAGAGGCTCTCATTAAATAATAGTCGGATCACAGAGAATCAGAATAGTGAGATCACTGGGGTCCTTGACATAAATAATAGTAAATTGCCTTCTATCAGATAGGAGTTAAGATTAGAAGAGATCTTAAAGATAATGGAGTTCAAGCTCTGTATTTTGCATAAAAGAAAACTGAGAAGCAGAAAAAGGAAAGTGGCTTGTCCAAGATCATAAGATTTCTAATAATTATACCCAAATAACTCTGATTCTTGAAGGAGCACACACACACACACACACACACACACACACACACACACACACATATGCACACCATCTCTTCATCCCTTAAAGAACTGTCTTTCTTTGCTTCTATCCTACAATATGTCATCATTTGCTCTTTTTCTAGTCACCATGATTTTAGTAGCTTGCATCCTTTAAGATCCGGTACTCGCAAACTTATAAATTTCAGTAAATTCAGTTATTTTGCTTTAATGATAATAAAATCAGTTATTATAATGACTAGCATTAGAAAGTGGCTAATAAATAATCATGGATTGAATAAATGAATGATTAATAAAGCAATAAATGAGACCAAACCTCTGTCTCTCTAATTCATATATCTCTGTGATGCCTGTTAAAAAAACATTTATTAAATGCTTACCATGTGCCAGGTACTGTGCTAAGCACTGGTGATGCAAAAAGAGGCAAAAGACAATCTCTACACTCAAGGAATTCACAGTCTAATAATGGCTCCTGTGTCACTTTCCAGTTTGAATTCATTCTATCTACATTCACACATTTCTGTTCCAGTCAAAAACAACAAAATTACAGAGTTCCATAGAATGTAAGCTATTTCTGGAGAGGGACAAGTTAGTATTTTTCTTCCATCTCCAGTAACTTGCATATATTATTTGTTGAATTTAAGCTAATTCCTCAAGCATACCTCATGATTTCCCATTTTGGTAAATGCACTTTAACTGTCCCTTCTTCCTGGAACAGTCTTCATTCCCATCTCCACCTCCATCAGCTCAAATTCTTTCCCCTTAGGTTCCCTGAGATAAAAGTGACCTCTCCATCCTCAGAACTCCCATGATATTGTGGACATTTCTTTTTATTTGTTACTACATTACTAGATATTTCTATATAGGACTATATGGGATGATAGAGACAATTTGATTGAAATTCAATAAACAGTTATTAAGCAGTTACTATGCACTTAATAATTGAGTTGGGCATTATGCTAGAAGCTGGGAATAAAAAACTGAAATAGTCCCTTCCCTTAGAGAGCTTACATTCTACTAACAACAAATGGACAAATACATAAAAACGAAGATAATTTAAAGAGGCAGAGATTATGAAGAACTTGATGATTCAAAAAAGATTTTGTATAGAAGATGAAGTCTGAGTTTTGACTCAAAAGAAGCTAAGGGTTTTAAGGAGCAGAGATGAAAAAAATAATGTATTATCAACTGCCTATTGGGCATCTCCATATGGCTTTTTCAAACCCAACATGTGTGTTTTAACATATCAAAAGTGGAACTCGATATATCTCTCCCCAATCCTTTCTCTCCTCCAATATTTTCTATTTCCAGTATCCTTCATCATCTTAGCATCCTCCTTTGCTCTTCCTTTTCCCTGTCTCCTCTTTCATAGCCATTCAGTTGCTGAATCTTATAATCTATTTGTCCAACATCTCTCAAGAACTTTACTTTCTCTGCACTCATATTGCCTCTCTCCTAGTTCAGGCTCTCATTACCTTTCTTCTAGATGATTTGTAGCAGCCTCTTAAATGGCCTCCAATAGCTACTCATTTTCCATCCATTCCTGATTAAAGCTGATGAATTAATATTCCTGAATCATGTCACACACACACACACACACACACACACACACACACACACCACCTTTCTTTAAACTATTCAGTGACTTCTTTTTGATAGATAAATATATAACTAAATGAGTGAATGAAAGAAAACAAAAACCTAGCATTCAAAGGCATGTCTAACATGTGGTTCCCACCTACCTTTTCAGTCTTAGTTCATATTCCTCACCTTCACACTATCTATGAGACCCTGGGTAAGTCACTTAGTCCTTTAAAAGGATGTTGCTGCCTTCAAGGCACAGACTATTTTTGCCTTCTTATAACACACTGTACTACTATATAACAACAAATGGAATCACTAAAAATTTAAACAGATTCTAGGCTTTCTAATGGACCCAGAGCAAGGGTTTTTGCTATCTCTAATAGATCATGAGAGTATATTAACCCAGGATTTCAGCTGAGCCAGAAGTTAGAGGCAATGGAGACTAGGAAAGCAGGGGCAGTGAGAATCCAATTTAATGAATTCAGATATACAATGTCCTGAAGCAAGATGTTTTGCCCATTTTAAAAATGGGCAAAGTGAGACCCATTGAGCAATGCACTCAGAAGAGATTACTATGCCAAGTGAAAAAGAGCACAAAGACATCCCCAGGAAACATCAAGGATCCCACAGAACCTGATATGTAACTTGCTCCTCCAGGCAGATTCCTAATATGTGCTTCATATATATGACTTCTATCCTTATTCACTTTTCCCCCTGATCACTTATCAATTTCTGGAGAGTATGCCCTAGGTTTATTGAGGTAGACAGGATGCTCTACAATGAGGTCTGCTTTGCTATTTAATTAAATTCCTTTTCTTTGTTTCCTCTGATTAACAGTTTAAAAAATAGAAATATCATCAAAAGCTAATGAATTCTTGTTTGGAGTAAATAAGCATCCATTCATTTAAACCTGAAATAAAACTATTCTGAGGAATAAATATGTGAGTGGCATGCCCAGAGATGCTATGATTTTATCCCTAGGTTTTTTTGTTCATTTTGGTTTTTCAATTTCTAAATTTGTGGCATCATGGATACATAGAACTCGCAATGAGAAAAAGACCATTAACAATGAAGGTTTGTACCTTCCCTGCAACCTAGAGGTTTAAAGAGTTTCCAGAGATCCTGATGAGTTGTGATTTTCCCAGGGGTCACACAGCATGTATATATCAGAGGGGGAATCTGACCCAATTCTTCCTGATTCCAATGATATTTATCTACCCACAATGTCATATTGGTGTTCAATAATGACATTTAGTAATAAGCATTTTAAAAAGCTTTTTGCAAAGGAAGAATGACTTGTTTTTACAAAAATATTTATTGCAGTTCTCTTTGTGGTAGCAAAGAATTGGAAATTGAGGACTTCTTCATCAATTGGGGAATGGCTGAACAAGTTGTGGTATATGATAATTATGAACTGCTATTGTGCTCTAAGAAATGACAAGCAAAGTGACTTCAGAAAAATCTGAAGATTTACATAAAATGATGCAAAGTGAAGTAGAACCAGAAGGACATCGTCCATAGTAGCAGCAATATTTCTTGATGAACTTCTGTGAATGGCCTAGTTATTCTAAGTAATACTGTAATCCAAGACAATCCCAGAGACTCATGATGAAAACTGTCATCTGCCTTCTGAGAAAGAACTAGAGTCTGAATGCAGATAAAATATTTCTCCTCTTCCTCCTCCTTCTCCTTCTTTCTATTTGAGAACTCTTTCACAAAATGACTAATACGGAAAAATGTTTTACATTTACATTACACAATTAAATATTTAAAATCTATATCAGACTGTGGAGGTAGAAACACAGAAGAAAAACAACTGCTTGATCACATAGGTCTATGGCCCTGATGGCAAACCTACACACATAGCCATTTTCGATGACATGCAGCTGCATATAGAGAAATATGGGGCTGCTTGCTGAGGATGAAAGATTTGCTGTAGTGTAGTGTAGACACTCTGTGCCAGAGGTCTATATGCCAAAACAACAAAGAAGTCACTAAGCAGGTAAGTTAAATAATTAGTTTTTGGTTTATTAAATACAATTATATATTATAATTATACATTTTTGTTATTTAAACTATAAATATAACAAAATTATGTTGTTTTTTTCTTGAACTGACACACCACTCAAGTTATGCTCATTTTTTTGGCAAATTTTGACACACCAAGCTCAAAAGGTTGCCCATCATTGGTCTATGAGGATATGATTGGGGATGTAGACTGTAAAAGATCACCCTAGTGCAAATATCAATAATATGGAAATAGGTCTTGATCAATGACACATGTAAAACCCAGTGGAATTGTGTTTTGATTATGGGAGGGGGTGGGAAGAGAGGAGGGAAAGAATATGAATCATGTAACCAAGGAAAATTTTTCTTAATCAATGAAAAACTATATAATAAAAATGAATAATAAATTTAACTATGATTCAGAGAAAAATATTTTATTTTAAGTTTAAAAAATCTATATCAGATTACTTGCCACCTTGGGGAGGGGAGAAGGGAGAGAAGGGAGGAATAAGGTTGAAAAGAAGGGAGAGAATTGGAACTCAAAACTTTAAAAATTAATGTTTTTTAAATGGTTTTACATGTAATAGGGGGAAATAATATGTTATATTTTAAAAGCTTTTTGGATTAAATTAAGTACATTCCAAAAATGGAGGTAAAATTAT
>NW_025379225.1:0-9341 GCF_016433145.1 Gracilinanus agilis
ATTCATTAGGCCTTAAAAATAATAAGAGGGGAAGGGAGGGGGTGGAAAGGGTAGTAAACCAAGGAAGGGGACAAAGGGGGACTGATTTAAATAAAACCACTGGTTTAAAAGGAAATAGCATAAGAAGAAGGGGTAGAAGTAGGAGAGGATACCAAAATGTTAGGGAATACACAGCTGAATATTATAACCCTGAATGTGAATGGGATGAACTCACTCATAAAACAGAAGCAAATACCAAGGGAGGGGGCCGGGGGGGGGTTGAAGGGGAAAGGGGAGCATGAATCATGTAACCATGTTAAAAATGAATATTAATAAATGTTAAAAAAAAAACAAAAACAAAACAAAAAAAACAGAAGCAAATAGCAGTGTGGATTAGAAAACAAAATTCTATCATATGTTATCTACAAGAAACACACATGAGGCAGGTGGACATACACAGGGTTAAGGTCAATGGCTGGAGTAAAATCTTTTGGGCTTCAACTGAGAAAAAGAAGGCAGGAGTGGCCATCATGATTCTGATGAAGCCAAAGTAAAAATAGATCTGATTAAAAGAGATAGGGAAGGTTATTACATCCTCATAAAAGGCAGTATAGACAATGAGGAAATAACAGTACTCAACATGTATGCACCAAATGGCATAGCATCCAAATTTTTAAAGGAGAAACTGGCAGAGCTCAAGGAGGAAATAGATAGTAAAACTCTACTAGTGGGAGATCTAAATATTCCTCTATCAAATCTAGATAAATGAACCAAAAAAATAAATAAGAAAGAGATAAGAGAGGTGAATGAAATCCTAGAAAAATTAGAGCTAATAGATATGTGGAGAAAAATAAATAGGGACAAAAAGAAATACACCTTCTTTTCAGCTGCACATGATACATTCAAAAAGATTTACCATGTACTAGGGCATAGAAACATGGCAAACAAATGCAAAAGAGCAGAAATAATAAATGTAACCTTTTCAGATCATAATGCACTAAAAATAATATTCAGTAAGGGCACATGGACAGGCAAATCAAAAACTAATTGGAAATTAAATAATATGATTCTCCAAAATCAGATAGTTAAAGAAAAAATCATAGAAACAATAATATCATTGAAGAGAATGACAATGATGAGGCATCCTACCAAAATCTGTGGGATGAAGCTAAATCAGTACTCGGGGAAATTTATATCATTAAATGCATATAATAACAAATTAGAGAGGGCAAAGATCAATGAACTGGGCATGCAAATAAAAAAACTAGAAAGGGAACAAATTAAAAATTCCCAGTCAAAAACTAAATTAGAGATTATAAAAATCAAAGGAGAAATCAATAAAATTGAATGTAAAAGAACTATTAAATTAGTAAATAAGAATAGAAGCTGGTATTTTGAAAAGATAAATAAAATTGACAAAGTACTGGTCAATATAATTTTAAAAAGGTAAGAAGAAAGCCAAATTATCAGTATCAAAGATGAAAAGGGAAACCTGACCTCTAATGAAGAGGAAATCAAGGCAATCATTAAAAACTATTTTTCCCAATTATATGGCAATAAATAACGAGGGTTATTCATTATGATCAAGTGGGATTTATACCAGGAATGCAAGGATGTTTCAACATTAGGAAAACCATCCACATAACTGACCATATCAACAAGCAAACCAATAAAAACCACATGATTATCTCAATAGATGCTGAAAAAGCCTCTGACAAAATACAACACCCATTCCTACTGAAAACACTAGAAAGTTTAGGAATATAAGGGCCTTTCCTAAAAAGAATAAACAGTACATATCTAAAACCATCAAGAAGTATCATATGCAATGGGGATAAATTAGAAGCCTTCCCAATAAGATCAGACGTGAAATAAGGATGCCCATTATCACCTCTATTATTTAACATTGTACTGGAAACACTAGCAGTAGCAATTAGAGAAGAAAAAGAAATTGAAGATATTAAAATAAGCAATGAGGAGACCAAGCTATCACTCTTTGCAGATGATATGATGGTCTTCTTAAAAAATCCTAGAGAATCAACTAAAAAGTTAGTGGAAATAATCAACAATTTTAGCAAAGTTGCAGGATACAAAATAAATGCACATAAATCATCAGCATTTCTATATATTTCCAACACATCACAGCAGCAAGAGATAGAAAGAGAAACACCATTTAAAATCACCCTAGACAATATAAAATACTTAGGAATCTATCTGCCAAGACAAACACAGGAATTATATGAACACAACTACGAAACCCTTTCCACACAATTAAAACTAGATCTAAACAACTGGAAAAACATTGATTGCTCATGGGTAGGATGAGATAACATAATGAAAATGTCCATCCTAACCAAATTAATTTACCTATTTAGTGCTGTACCTATCAAACTAAAAAACTTTTTCACTGAATTAGAAAAAAAAAACTATAACAAAGTTCATTTGGAAGAATAAAAGACCAAGAATATCAAGGGAAATAATGAAAAAAATATGAAGGTGACCTAGCAGTACCAGATCTTAAACTGTACTATAAAGCAGTAGTCATCAAAACAATATGGTACTAGTGAAGAGACAGAAGGATCAGTGGAATAGACTAGGGGTAAGCGACCTCAGCAAGACAGATTTCAATAAACCCAAAGAACCCAGCTTTTGGGACAAAACCCCACGATTTGACAAAAACTTCTGGGAAAATTGGAAAACAATATGGGAAAGATTGGGCCTAGATCAACATCTCACACTCTATACAAAGATAAACTCAGAATGGGTGAATGACTTGAATATAAAAAAGGAAACTAAAAATTAATTAGGTGAGCACAGAATAGTAAACTTGTCAAATCTATGGGAAGGGAAAGATTTTAAAATCAAGCAAGAATTAGAAAAAAATCACAAAATATAAAATAAATAATTATGACTAAATTAAACTAAAAAGTTTCTGTACAGACAAAACCAATGCAACCAAAATTAGAAGGGAAGCAACAAATTTGGAAAAATCTTTATAACAAAAAACTCAGACAAAGGTCTAATTACTCAAATATACAAGGAGCTAAATCAATTGTACAAAAAAACCAAGCCATGTCCCAACCAATAAATGGGCAAGGGACGTGAATAGGCAATTTTCGAATAAAGAAATCAAAACTATCAACAAGCACATGAGAAAGTCTTCTAAATCTCTAATAATTAGAGAAATGCAAATCAAAACAACTCTGAAGTATCACCTCACACCTAGTAGAATGGCTAAAATGACAACAAGGGAGAGTAATGAATGTTGGAGGGGATTTGGCAAAATTGGGACATTAATGCATTGCTGGTGGAGTTGTAAACTGATCCAACCATTCTGGATGGCCATTTGGAATTATGCTCAAAGGGCTTTAAAAGACTATCTGCCTTTTGATCCAGCCATAGCACTGCTTGGATTATACCCCAAAGAGATAACAAGGAAAAAGACTTACACAAAACTTTTTATAGTCACATTTTATGGCGGGAAAAAAATTGGAAAATGAGAGAATGTCCTTCTATTGGGGAATGGCTGAACAAATCGTGGTATCTGTTGGTGATGGAATACTATTGTGCTCAAAGGAATAAAGAACTGGAGGAATTCCACGTGAACTAGAATGACCTCTAGGAATTGATACAGAGTGAAAGGAGCAGATCCAGGAGAACATTGCACAGAGACTGATACACTATGGTACAATCGAACATAACAGACTTCTCTACTAGCAGCAATGCAAGGATCCAGAGCAAGGCTGAGGGACTTATGAGAAAGAAAACTAGCCACATTCAGAGGAAGATGTGGGAGGAGAAACACAGAGGAAAAACAACTGCTTGAACACATGGGCTGATGGGGATATTATTGGGGAAGTAGACACTAAACGATAACTCTAGTCCAACTATCAATAATATGGAATTAGGTCTTGATCAATGATACATGTAAAACCCAGTGGAATTGTGCATTGGCTAAGGGGGGATGGAGGGCTTGGAGGAGAAGGAAAGAACATGAAACATGTAACAATAGGAAAATATTTGAAATAAAAATTAAAAAACCAAACAAACAAAAAAGAAAGTCTTTCTAACAGAGGCTTTATTTCTCATATATATATCTAGAACCGAGTCAAATCTATAAAAATACAAAGTGTTTCCCAATTGACAAATTGTCAAAGAATTTGAAAAGGCATTTCTCAGATGAGGTAATTAGAACTATCTTTAGTCAGATTTAAAAAATGCTCCAAATCACTATTGATTAGAGAAATGAAAAATAAACCAACTCTGAGTTACTACTTCATACTCATCAGTCTGGGTAGCATGGCAAAAAGGGAAAAATGATAACTGTAGTCAGGGATGTAGAAAAATCAGGACACTAATATACTTCTGTTGGGGATGTAAACTGATAGAATCTCTCTTGAGAGCAAACAATCTAGAACCATGCCCAAAAGGCCACAAAATATGCATATCCTTTGTCCAAGCAATAGCACCATGGGTCTACATGCCAAAGAGATTAAAGCTAGGGGGAAAGAACCTGCCTATATAATAATATTTATAGAAACTCTTTTTGTAGTGGCTAAGAATTAGAACTGAAAGGATATCCGTCAAGTGGGGGATGGCAGAACAATTTGTAGTACATGCTTTTAATCAAATACTTTTTTGCCATAAGAAATGACAAAAATGATTTTAAAAACTGGAAAGAATTCTTTGAAGTGATGCAAAGTGAAGTGAACAGAACAAGGAAAACAATGCACACAGTAACAACAATAATGTATGTTCATCAACTGTGAATGATGTGTTATTAAAAGTACTGGGATTCTATTTGGAAGGATTGAGCCTCAATATAGTGTTTGACAAACTTCCTGTGGACATGTGGGGGACCTTGGAACTACATTTCCCGAGGTCCAGCGGGTTTCCTGTTTTAGATGACGTCTTCAAGGTGAGGGAAGGCTTTAAATATTAGGAAGTGGCTTTGAACTTCCTCTTTAGTGACCTGGGCACACGAAGATATGAAAGGTAAAATGGCTGAGGCAATGTTGGAATAGGTTTCTTACAGGTGCATGGTCGATTTATCTCTATCAGCGTGGCTTTTATTAAAATACTATTCTCCCTTTTAATATCAGCCTTCATCATTTTTAATAATAACAGTTTGTCGAACCAGAAGGTTGAAGATTGGACCCTAAATTTTTTGGATAGCCTGAGAGTATTTAAAATCCTCTCCAGAGGGAAAGGGGAGAGCGGCTTTGCTCACCATGTGGCTCTGGGACCCATAGTCTCAGAAATGATCTTTTTCCGCTCTTGTTCCTCTCCCTATTTCCCCCAGCCTAGAGGCTGCTTTACAGGGAAGAGAGACAATGGTTTTAATTGCAGCTAGGCTGCAAATTCTTTTGCCCAATGCCCCGGGCCTGGTGGCCCTTATGGACACTGATGGAATGCTGGGTTTCCTGCTGTCCTCTGCCGCTGATTTTCCTAACTCCTGACCTGGACTCCATTCCTGCCTGGCCCACCAGTACAGACTGCTGCCTCACGTTCCTGCCTGCCCTGATCTCTGCCGAATTTCCAGCCCACCAGAGCAGATTGCTTTTGCTGATCCTGCCGCGCTGGTACTGCTCATCCTGTTCTGAGTCCCGAATCCCAAGCCCCAACAGTGCTGCTGCTTTCACTACTGCCCTGCCCTGACTTGCCATGATCTTTGAGACTGCTGCAGCTGTTGCCGTTTGAGATTTGCCCCCCCCCCCCCCGCCCCATGCTCTCTTGATAATGGCTTTAAGGCCTGATTTAGGCACTCCCCCACCCCCCACAAGCTCTCTACATGGTTTTTTCTAAATACTGAACCTAAGCTTTTCCCTGGCTCAGCTAGCGATTACTCTTCATCGGGCGCATGGCCTATTCAAACTTTCTTGCGATTATTAAACTGAAACTCAGGGGAAGACATTCACCCCATACCTGCTCAGAACTTTGAACTAAGAGCAGAGACTGATTATGAGGACTCTGAATTTGAGCTTTAAATTGGACCAGAGCTGGATTTTAAAACCTCAGAACTGAATGGGTTTTAAAAAGACTCTGTATCTTACTGCATTTTGCTGATTAGTTTTGTGAATTAATTTGGTTTATTTCGTCGATTTTCCTGTTGCACTGAATCATTTTAAGCTAATGAAGTTTGTGGCTGCTAGATTAATTCTGTTTATGATTTTATTGTAAGTCCTACAATAAAAAAAATCCATTAGGACTGGTAAGAGGTTTCACTGTAATCAAAACAATGCTGTGCTCTCGTACCATTTGAATAACTTACACATTTTTAAAGTTGTAAATTGCCTTAATTGTGTACAACCTTGGAGAGTTTGATGCCTGCCTTGAGATTTAAATTGTAATTTTATGAGAGGTCTTTAAAAAATTTACTTTAGATGCCTAGTACCCTTCTGTATAAATGATAAGGTTTTTATATATTTATTTTAAGGAATTGTTGTCTTAAAGGATAAGCTTTATATATTTTATTGTGAAGAATTGTTGTCTTATATTTTTTTAACAGGAAGCCAAGAGAGCTCCTGTATTCTTGATGCTAGTCTCTATGGTTTAGCCTGCTTTTATCAGAAGGATCTAGAATTCCTGAGGATAATTTAGACCAGAAGGTTTTTTTTTAATATCAAATTTTGCTATGAAGGCAGTAACAGTTTGTTGAGAAAATATCTTAGCCAAAGTTTGAAATTTGTAACAAGTATATGATTTTTAAACATCATTGTTTATTGTTTTAAAATGTGTTATTAGAAATTATGGTACTCTATTTGAATGTGCATTGTGAATCTGCTATTTTGTAAAACCCATTTACACTCACAGAAAATCTCATTTTTGGGTAAAAAACCCTTCACTAGTTCTAAGCTATACATATACATACATATATATATATATTTGATTTTTAAAACATTCTTTTTTTTTAATTAGAGCAATTGATTTTTTCTCATCTCGTACTGGAAGTATATATATAATCATTATTTATCCTTTTTTTGATTCTACACTGATATAAGCTTAATGCAAATATATGTTTGTTATAATGATGCATACCTGAAGAGCCTGAGACTATGGGACTGTAATTTAATGCCTCTCTGTCTGATTCCAGGAGAAATGCTAACAAGAGCTGCAAGGTCATGGAGACTTGACTGAGAATCTGCATGGATTGCAGAAGTCTATGCCAATACTTAAGGGCTTGAAATTGGGGTTTGAGTTCTGGAGTTCCAGTCTTTTCTAAAACCTTAGAGGACATGGGTCCCCTCAACTTAAATTCCTAGTGAAGCACCTAAGTTTGGTTATTTATTGACTCAATTCCCTGAGAAGTTGAAGGCGAATCAGGCCAGAGAGAGACGTTTTCCTTATTTTTCTCTATATGTAGAGAGAATGGCAATTTTCTATAAGTCCTGGCCCTGAATGGGTAATAGCAAACTGCTTAAATCACTTTAATTGGGCCTTGATTCAAAGGCCCGTTATAAGTTTATTTTCCCTACATTTTTTGCACATCTTACATTTCATTCGCAAGTTAATTTTTCTCCTTTTATTTGAATTTTATTCTTTTTATTTTTTATTATTTCTTTTGCCAATTGATTTCATACAACCCCCGTGACTCAGCCATGCATCCTTAGCTGACCTGAGGTACCCTTTTCAGGGGAGTCATGTGTTATAAAATTTTCCTCAGGGGTGTGTGTGTTAAGTTTTTATAATCATAATGTCTGAATTATAATATATAATACAAGTTAATTTCTACTCCTTTAGGAGTAATCTCAGTGGGGTAATGTATAATTCTCAGAAGAAAATGTATGTTTTATAATCTATAATGTAAAGTTTAAATTCTTTGAGAGTAATTTCAGGATAAGGATTGTGCCATCTCCCCACACCATGAAGATCCAAAATTGAACTTTGGGGTGCAGTTGATTTGATCTATGGGGAGTTGAATGAGTTGAATACATTTGTCTTGAATGTATACTCTTAGGCCAATAGGGGACTGCCCAAATTGGCTTTTTGTCAATGCGGCTAGCTTGTATCCTCTTTTCTTTTGGTTTAAGATTCACTGAAAAAGACCAGTCTTTTTCACTGGATATCAGGGGAGTAATGTGTTATTTAAAAGTACTGGGGTTCTATTTGGAAGGATTGAGCCTCAATATATGTGTCAATATAATGTTTGACAAACTTCCTGTGGACATGTGGGGGACCTTGGAACTACATTTCCCGTGGTCTAATGGGTTTCCTGTTTTAGATGACGTCTTCAAGGTGAGGGATGGCTTTAAATATTGGGAAGTGGTTTTGAACTTCCTCTTTAGTGACCTGGGCGCACGAAGATACGAAAGGTAAAATGGCTGAGGCGATGTTGGAATAGGTTTCTTACAGGCGTGTGGTCGATTTATCTCTATCAGCATGGCTTTTATTAAAATACTATTCTCCCTTTTAATCTCGGCCTTCATCATTTTTAAATAAACATTTATTAATATTTATATTTTAGAAAAGTTAACATGGTAAAATGATTATGCTCTTACTTTCCCCTTCACCCCCCTTCAACCTCCCTCCCCTGGGCGATATGCATTTCCACTGGTTTTAACATGTGTCATTGATCAAGACCTATTTCCAAATTGTTGATGGTTGCATTGGTGTGGTACTTTTGATCCCCAATCATGTTCTCATCAACCCATGTATTCAAGCAGTTGATTTTCTTCTGTGTTTCCTCTCCTGCAGTTCTTCCTCTGAATGTGGGTAGCGTTCTTTACCATACGTCCCTCAGAATAATCCAGCATTGCATTGCTGCTAGTACAGAAGTCCATTACACTCTATTTTACCACAGTATATCAGTCTCTGTGTACAGTGTTCTTCTGGCTCTGCTCCTTTTGCTCTGCATCAGTTCCTGTAGGTCTTTCCAATTCACGTGGAATTTCTCCAGTTTATTATTCCTTTTAGCACAATAGTATTCCATCAACAGCATATACCACAATTTGTTCAGCCATTCCCCAATTGAAGGGCATGCCCTCATTTTCCAGTTTTTTGCCACCATGAAAAGCACAGCTGTAAACATTTTCATACAAGTCTGTTTATCTATGATCTCTTTGGGGTACAAACCCAACAATGGTATGGCTGGATCAAAGGGCAGGCATTCTTTTATAGCCCTTTGAGCATAGTTCCAAATTGCCATTTAGAATGGTTGGATCAGTTCACAACTCCACCAGCAATACATTAATATCCCAATTTTGCCAAATCCCCTCCAACATTCATTACTCTCCCTTGTTGTCATCTTAGCCATTCTACTAGGTGTGAGGTGATACCTCAGAGTTGTTTTGATTTGCATTTCTCTAATTATTAGAGATTTAGAACACTTTCTCATGTGTTTATTGATACTTTTGATTTCTTTA
>NW_025379226.1:0-7302 GCF_016433145.1 Gracilinanus agilis
AGGGAGAGACAGAGAGAGAGAGAGAGAGAGAGAGAGAGAGAGAGAGAGAGAGAGAGAGAGAGAGAGAGAGAGAGAGAGAATGTAAGCTCCTAGACAGTGAGAATTGTTTCATTCTTTGTATGTGCATCCCCAGTGCCTCTCAGAGTGCTTGGCATGTAGTAGGTGCTTAATGCTTCTCAAGATTTGATTGTTCTGGGGAAACAGAATGAGGACAACTCATAGGCAGGGGCTTTACTCTGGGCAAAATTAGGAAGGACGATTTTGATCAATCCACCCATCACCAGGCATTTATTGAGACCTACTTGTGTGCCAGACACTGTGAAGGTACTGGGAGAATAGACAAAGGGAAAAGAATTCCTGCCTTCAAAGAGCTTACCTTTTAAGGAGGAGATGACACATATAACATATATATATATATGCATATACATATATATTTGAATATATATCAATACATATAAACAAAATACAGAATCTAATGGGTTAGGGATGGAGGTGGGGAGGAAGAATCAAGGAAGGCTTCACAGAGAAGGAAATTTTTCTCTTTTCTTTTTTTTTAAACCTTTACCTTCTATCTTAGAATAAATACTAAGTATTAGTTCCAAGGCAGAAGAGTAATTAAGGGCTTAAGAGTTAAGGTTAAGGGTTATTGATTAAGGGTTAAGATTAAGTGATAAAGGCAGTTGGGGTTAAGTGATTTGCCCAGGGTCACAGAGTTATGAAATGTCTGAGACCAGACCTGAACTCAGGACCTCCTCTCTTCAGGCTAGTTAGCTGCTCCTAGAAGTTGGTATTCAAGTTAAACTTTGAAGAAATGCTTGAGGACTTCAGCTTATATCTCCTCTTTCCCTTCAGTCCCTTCTTGTTCCCTCCTGAAAATCCCTACCCCAACAAAGCACCTGGTTTTGAGTCATGGTATACCACCTTCCAGTCTCCTTAGCATCTTCATCTCTCCCTGTGGCATGTGGGACAATGAAAAGAGCACTTACAACATTAGAAGACCAGCTGGGGATCTTGGGCATCTTTGCCTTCCCATCTCTGAGACTCAGTTTCTTCATCTGATAAATGGGGATAATAATACCCCCCATCCACCCAGTGCTAGCTACCTTACAGGATTACACTGTGGATGCTTACTGGATAGGGCAGAATAGAAAGAGCCTGGATTTGAGTTTCAACCATAATACAAGACAGCCTAAGAATTTCAGTGTTTAAAGTTCAAAGCATTAATAACTAATGAATGTTAAAAATTGTTTCTGTAGGCAATTGGAAGAACATAATAAAAGTCTTTGGGGGAAAGAAGCATCAATATTAGGGGAGGGATGGAGAAGGACAGGAATATGCATTTATATAGCATCTATTATGCTCCAGAATAGTGCCAAACACTTTTTACAAATATCTCATTTGATTTTCACCAGAATTCTGGGAGTTAGATATTATCATCCCCATTTTACAGATGAGGTAACTGAAGCAAACAGAGCTGAAGTGACTTGCCAGGGAATACACATCCGATTAAATGTCTGAGGCCAGATTTAAACTTGGATCTTCCTGACTTCAGGCTTAGCACTCTCTCCACTTTATCAAATATTTAAATAATTATGTAATCTTAGGGAAGTGTTTTCATAGCTCTGATGATGAATTTCTTCATCCAATCAATAAGCACAATAACATTTGTCTGCCCTGTCCTGCCAACCCTGAGGGGTTGTTCCAAAGATTGAATGAGCTGATTTATGGAAAGGAGCTTTGTGAACTCTATGATGCTCTTATATACCTTTAAAGATTATTAATCATCATCATCATCATCATTTATAACTCATTCCACAAATAACAATTCACATTTATAAACTGCTTTAACATTTGCAAAGCACTTTCCATGCATTATTTCATTATATCCTCATTAAGGCCACATCAGAAAGGTGCTATGATTATAGAAAAGGAAATTAATTAAGTTCCTCTTTGTGCAGAGCCTTGTGCTACAGGACAAAGGAGATACAGCAATGAAATAGTCTCATTCCCTGCCCTCATAGAATTTATAGTCTAATAGTATTATAGAATAAAAGGTTCTGTTCTTATTCAAGAGATTTCAGGGAGAAGGTGGAGGAGATTTTTTTCAGGGGAGTGAGTATCACCAGTTCCCTTGAAATCATATTCTGTGTAGATAATCACCATGAAGTGTTTAAGGTCAGATTTGAATCCAGGCCCCACATTTCACCCAAATATTTTAATACGGAACCTACCTAGTCCCACCTCATTTTATGCCACAGTCCCAGAGTGGGAAGGGATCTCAGTGGCTATTTAATTTAACCTGTATCTGAACAAGAATTCCATCTACAACACCTTGAACACCTCCCACTAGTGACAAAGAACCCACTACCTCCTCTATACTAGATTGATCCAGACCCTTTGCCTCACTGGACAGCCTTTGGCAAAGCCAATGATTGATATGAATTCTGCACTCCAACCTGACTTGAAGTTCTGGATTTTAAAATGATGGTCAGTTTTCTTCCCTCCCCAACAGGCACTGATTTCCCTAGTTCAGAATGAAGTGCTATTTGTTTTTGCAAACAGAGCTTTCTAAAAATATGCCTAATGAATTCCAAACCTATAATTAATCTCTTCAATTCATAAAACATCAGTAAGTTTATTCCTGCTTTAAAAAAAACCAGACCAACAAAGCTTGAATGGATGAGGCTGGCTATATGTCCTTCCAAGGAGAGAGTAATCAACAGCTAAAACCCAGGGGATGCTAAGAATATCCTTCCAGGAAGATTACCTTTTTCTTCCTTGGCCTCTTCATGTCTAGCTAAGTTAAATCCTCCCAAAACGCTGCCTGAATTCACCTGGATTGGGTTCCTTAGAATTTCCTGGTGCCATTTATATGTGGGTCACAGATCTCAGAATCATACAATCTCAGGATTGAAAGAGACCTTACGGACAATATAACCCAGCCCACGTTCCAAAAAGAATCCCCACTACAATATAGCCAACAAGAGGTGAAAGTAGTCTTTGCTGGGAGATCTCTAATAAAGGGGCTGCCCACTAGCTCCTGAGATAGTCCCTAATCCAAGGTCAGAATGAAAAGGGCAGCTTCTAAGCAGTTTTGCAAAGATGGAGAGAGAGCGCAGTGCAAAAGGCTTGGATAGGATATGAGAAATCTTCCATTTTAATCCTCGTTCAGCCATCATCTTCATGGCACTGGTTTGTTTCATTTTCCCCATCTGAAGGGGCTAGGCTAAGTGATCTCTAAAGTTCCTTTTAGCTCAGAAAATCCAAGCTTCTAGATGCTTAAAAGGTAAGACATATGGAGCCTTTTCTGTAGTTTTTATGGAGCCAAGATCAGTGACTTAGATATAAAAGAATGGGAGGATTTTTTTCATTCCTGATTCTCCTTGGAAGGAAAGATTGTAGCCTTGATAATCAGTGTGAAATGATGATGAAATGGCCATATTTAGGATGATTTAATCCAATTCCCTCATTTTACCAACAAAGGAACTAAGGTGTAGGAAAATTAACAGCAGGGAAATTAATTAGATGCAAAGTTGCTCTATGTCACAAAGGTAGTTATATTTGTTATAATGAAATAGAATTTGAACCTTGGTCCTTGAGGTCCAAAAAAATGGCATAGGAGATGGAAGGAGGAATGGGATAGAACTGTTCAACAATTCACACGGAAAGGATCTGAAGGTTTTAGGCCACCCAAGCCCAATATGAATATATCTAAGTTCTCTAGGATCCCCAGCACCTTTTCCTAATGCTGATGACATTTCTAGCAACCAAGCTTAGAGCCAGGGATAATGGGATGGAAGCCAGGCAGGGAAGGGATTCTGGCTATTCTTTGTCACAATTCCAATCAGTTTTCAGTGGGCTGATTGATCTTAAAATGTCAAATTCCTCAAAATGCTGAGCAATCAAAGGGCAAAACTATTAAATGAATGTAATGGGGACTAACTACATAACATGGTGAAGATTATTATTTTTAAACCCTTTTTGATATAAATATTTTTTAAACCCTTACCTTCTGTCTTGAAGTCAATACTGTGTATTGGTTCTAAGGCAGAAGAGTGGTAAGGGCTAGGCAATGGGGGTTAAGGGACTTGCCCAGGATCACACAGCTAGGAAGTGTCTGAGGCCAAATTTGAACCCAGGACCTCCCGTCTCTATCCACTGAGCCACCCAGCTGACCCCTGGGTAAAGATTATAACATAATGGTTCATCCTATGGTGGTGTCCACTAGTGGGGCATCTAAGCAGCCCTCACTATATTGTCCCTGCTCCTGCCTCCCAAAATGGAGTTTGGGGAAATGGGTAAGATAACCTCCTCCCACTGAGGAAAAGGAATATTTAATATAGATCATCTGCTTAAACCTTCTCAGATATAACTGATCCTGACTGGATCTCCAATTTATACCTCATTCAGGGAACCCAGACATTTTTATCAATGACTTGGAGAGAGCTATGGATGGCATCTTATCCAAATATGCAGAAGACACAAAGCAAGAAAAGGATAACGAACATATTAAATGAGAATCAGAATCCAAAAATATCTCGAGAGGCTGAAACATTGAAGCAAATCTAATAAGTTGGAATTGAATAGGGATAAATTTAAAGCCTTTAAAAAAACCTATTCCTACAATAACAAAATGGGTGGTATCGCCTTGCCAAAGTTCCTCTAAAAAGATCAGGTGGGCTGGGGAGGGAAAAATTTAGTGAACTTCAAATTCAAGCTTAATAGTGTAGTAACAAGACCCATACTTGACAAATTTTAATAAAGATAAATGCAATTCAATATTTTGCTGAAAAAATGCATAGGAGGGGGGCAGCTGGGTGGCTCAGTGGATTGAGAGCCAGACCTAGAGATGGGAGGTCCCGGGTTCAAATCTAGCCTCAGAATATTTCCTAGCTGTGTGACCCTGGGCAAGTTGCTTGACCTCCGTTGCCCAGCCCTTACCATTCTTCTGCCTTGGAGCCAATACACAGTATTGACTCCAAGAAGGAAGCTGAGGGCTTAAAACTAAATAAGCAAATAAACAAACAAACACATAAACAAATGAATGAATAAATAAACAAATAAATGAATGAACAAACAAACAAATAAATGAGGGAATGAATAAACAAACAAACAAGTAAGTGAATGAAAAATGCTTAGGAGATGGAAGGAGGAATGGGATATGTCTATTCAACAATTCATATGAAAAGGATCTGGAAGCTTTAGGGTTACCCAAGCCCAATAAGAATCAAGGGTATGACCCAGACACCAAAAAGACTAGGTTTCATAAAAAAAAGACAAAATCTAGGACAAAGGGGATTTGGTCCCTTCTATAGCCAAACCCAAGTCAGATTATATCTGGAGAAGTGTGCTCCCATCTGGGTGCACATTTTAGGGAAAATATTGACAAGATAAAGAACATCCAGGATGATGAAGGGACCTAAGTTCAAGCCACACAGAGAAATTGGGGATGTTTAACATGGAGAAGAGAAATCTTAATAGGGGACATAACAGCTATGCTTGGGTACTAGAAGGGCTGTGTAGAAGAGGAATGAGACTTGTTCTACTGGGTTCTAAGAGGACAGAACTAGCACCTGAAATAAGTTATCTGGAGGGAGATCTTGGTGACATATTCAGGATAATATTCTTACTGAGTTATCCCCAAATGGAACAGACTGCCTAGGAGGTAGTGAGTTTCCTGTTGACGTTTTTTTTTGTTTTTGTTTTTGTTTTGTTTTGTTTTTTTGGTAGAAGACAGAATTTTAGAAGGTCTTCTCTATTAAATAAAATTGTCAGTGAGTCCCTCTGGCTTTTTTTCTACTTTTCTAGTCTTATCTCCTGCCACCCTCTTCTAAGCACTATGTATCAGCCAATCCAGGCAATCTTGCCTTCTTAACATAAGTGAACCTAAAGCACAGACTAAGGCATGACCAGGAGAGCCAGCACATCCTAGGTATGTGGTGGCGAACCTATGGAATACATGCCAGAGGGGGCACACAGAGCCCTCTCTGTGGGCAAGTTCACCACTGCCTTAGGACAAAGTTCACCAGAGTTTATTTGTCTTATCTAAACTTTGCACCTCCCTCAGAAACACGCACAGGGTTCTCTGCTCACAGTAGATACTCAATAAATGTTTAGCAAATTCAATTTAGCACATGTTCATTAAATGTCTACTATGTACAAGATATTTGGAAGTATAGTTTGGTAATTAGAGTATTGATCTGACCTCAGACACTTGCTAATTTTGTGTCTATGGGCAACTGACCTCATCTTTTTGAGCCTCAGTTTCTTTATCTGTAAAATAGGGATGATAATAATAGCCCCTATCTCATGGAATATTTGTAAAGATCAAATGATACAATGTAAAATGTTAGTTGTTGTGATTATTCTTAATATTTTTATACTGTTTCTGTGGTTCTGGACTAATTCTTTAGCCCCTTGGTGCCTTAGGCAACTCTCTAAAACTCTTATGTTGCAAAAAAATAACAATCTACATTGGTTCCATTGATCAGTGAAATCATGGGGCTGGACCCCACAAAAAAGACAATTGTTAGGTCTGGGATGAATAGATGAAAGAATGAATGAATGAATTTTCAGGAACAGTCAACTCCTTTTAGGACAAATAGAAATGAGGCATTTGGGGAAGTTCATTATATTTTTTAGGGCACTTTGGCATGTTTTTTTTTTAAACCCTTACTCAGTGTCAGTTCTAAGACTAAAGCTCTAAGAAGAGTGGAGAGGACAAGGCAATGAGGCTTAAGTGACTTGCTTAGGGTCACACAGCTAGGAAATGTCTGAGGCCAAAGTTGAACCCAGGACCTCCTGTCTCCAGACCTGATACTCTTATCTACTGTGCTACCTACCTCTCTCTTTCCCTAAGCATCACAATCCTAAAAGAGAAGATGAAGGAATCTCAGTGTATCACTAACCCCTTCAAGAGCTGCTCCTCCTAGCTCATTCCCACTCAGATTGCTCCTCTCCCACAGAGCTCTGACCTATTTGGACAGGAATCAATGAATATGGGGTCTTTTGTTTATTTGTTTGTTTGTTTTGGGGCTCAAGCACTCACAAGGTATCATACATATGGATCTGGAAGAAACTTCAGAAATCAACTAGTCCTACATTTTCACTTTATAAATGAGGAAACTGAGGCCCAGGGAGATTAAGTGACTTGTTCAAAGTCATATAAAATTTTAAAAAATTTAACCCCCAAAGAATTTAAAAAGATAAAGAAAGGTTAGAAAAATTAAACAAAAGAGAAAAGAATAACAAAAATAAAATAATAATAATAAACTTAAAATAAATTCTTATCTATTATATATT
>NW_025379227.1:0-1667 GCF_016433145.1 Gracilinanus agilis
GAAAGCCATTAATTGTTCATGGGTAGGACGAGCTAACATAATAAAAACGACCATCCTACCCAAATTAATATACCTATTTAGCGCCATACCTATCAAATTACCAAAAAACTTTACTGAATTAGGAAAAACTATAACAAATTTCATTTGGAATGACAAAAGATCAAGAATATCAAGGGAAATAATGAAAAAAAAATGTGAAGGAAGGGGGCCTAGCAGTACCAGATATTAAACTATACTATAAAGCAGCAGTCATTAAAACAATATGTTACTGGCTAAGAGATAGAAGGAAGGATCAATGGAATAGACTTGGGGTTAATGACATCAGCAAGACAGTGTATGATAAACCCAAAGAGTCCAACTTTTGGGACATGAATCCACTATTTGACAAAAACTGCTGGGAAATTTGGAAAACAATATGGGAGAGATTAGGTTTAGATCAACATCTCACACCCTACACCAAGATAAATTCAGAATGGATGAATGACTTGAATATAAAGAGGGAAACTATAAATAAGTGAACACAAAATAGTATACCTGTCAGATCTCTGGGAAAGGAAAGGTTTTAAAACCAAGCAAGAGTTAGAGAAAATTACAAAATGTAAATTAAATGGTTTTTGATTATATTAAGCTAAAAAGCTTTTGTACAAACAAAAACAATGTAGTCAAAATCAGAAGGGAAACAACAAATTGGGAAAAAATATAACGAAAAACTCTGACAGGGTTCTAATTACTCAAATATACAAAGAGTTAAATCAATTATAGAAAAAATCAAGCCATTCCCCAATTGAAAAATGGGCAAGAGACATGAATAGGCAATTTTCAGGTAAAGAAATCAAAAGTATCAATAAGCACATGAGAAAGTGTTCTAAATCTCTAATAATTAGAGAAATGCAGATCAAAACAACTCTGAGGTATCACCTCACACCTAGCAGGTTGGCTAAAATGAAAGAAGGGGAGAGTAATGAATGTTGGAGGGGATGTGGCAAAATTGGGACATTAATGCATTGCTGGTGGAGTTGTGAACTGATCCAACCATTCTGGCTGGCAATTTGGAATCACGCTCAAAGGGCTATAAAAGAATGCCTGCCCTTTGATCCAGCCATACCATTGTTGGGTTTGTACCCCAAAGAGATCATAGATAACAGACTTGTATGAAAATATTTATAGCTGCGCTTTTTGTGGTAGCAAAGAACTGGAAAAGGAGAGAATGTCCTTCAATTGGGGAATGGCTGAACAAACTGTGGTATATGCTGGTCATGGAATACTATTGTGCTCAAAGGAATAATAAACTAGAGGAGTTCCAGGTGAACTGGAAAGACCTCCAGGAACTGATGCAGAGTGAGAGGAGCAGAGCCAGAAGAACATTGTACACAGAGACTGATATACTGTGGTAAAATCGAATGTAATGGACTTCTGTACCAACAGCAATGCAATGACACAGGACAGCTCTGAGGGATTTATGGTAAAGAACACTACCCACATTCAGAGGAAGGACTGCAGGAGAGGAATCATATATGAAAAACAAATGCTTGAACACATGGGCTGAGGAGGACATGATTGGGGATGTGGACTCAAAACTACCAAACCAATGCAACTAACAACAATTTGGAAATAGGTCTTGAACAAGGACACATGATAAAACCAGTGGAAATGTGCGTCAGCCATGG
>NW_025379228.1:0-4139 GCF_016433145.1 Gracilinanus agilis
CGTTTTATGAGCGAGTTCATCCCATTCACATTCAGAGTTATAATCATCAGTTGTGCATTTGCTGACATTTTCAAATCCTCCCCCATTCCTACCCCTTCTCCTTAAACTATTTCCTTTAAAACTAGTGGTTTGCTATTAAGACCCTATCCCTTATCCCCTCCCTTGATTAACTTCCCTTTCTACCCCCTCCCTTATTTTTCTCCCCTCTTTTTGTTTTTAAAGGCCTTATGAATTCCCTCCCCCTTTACCCCTCCCTTTTTTTGACCTCCCCACTCCCCTGCTCCCCTTGATTTATCCCTTCTTACTTTCTCAGAAGTGTTAGATAAGAGTTTTATTTCCCAATGGATAGTATAGCTACTCTTCCCTCACCGGGTTGATTACACTAAGAGTAAGGTTTGATTATTACCTCTTTATGCTCTCTTCCTCTCCTTTGTATAATAGTATTTGTCCCCTCTCCCTCCTATGCCCTCTTTGTGTGTAATAGAATATTCTATTTTCTTATTCACTCAAGTTTCTCTTGGTGTCCCCTGTTATTTACCCCCTCTTTCTGTGTGTTTCGGTCAGGAGAGGTTAAGAGCTGCTTCTTACTCTGCCGCCATCTTAACCCGGCAATCTCAGCACTCATTTCTATTGAAAACCCCAGAAACTATAGGAATAGATGGGCCTTTCCTAAAAATAATAACAGAATATATTTAAAACCATCAGCAAGTATCAACTGCAATTGGGATAAGTTAGAAGCCTTCTCAATAAGATTAGGAGTGATGCCTATTATTACCTCTATTACTTAACATTGTACTTGAAACACTAGAGTAACAATTAGGGAAGAAAAATAAATTGAAGAGATTAAAGTAGGTAATGAGGATATTAAACGATCACTCTTTGCATATGATATGATGATCTACTTAAAAGAATCTGAGAGAATCAACTATAAAGCTAGTGGAAATAATCAACATCTTTAGCAAAGTTGCAGGGTACAAAGTAAACCCACATAAATCATCAGCATTTCTAAATATTCCCAACACAATTCAGCACGAAGAGTAAGAAAGAGAAACTCCATTTAAAATTACTCTAGACCAGTGTTGAGCAAAATTTTTAAAGAGGGGACTAAAGGAAAGGAAATGCTCATCTGTCAGTCTTTTTCTAAGGCAACTCTTTCAAAGTTTCATTGCATTGTATCCTACTCATTATATTCGTCAAATTAGGAATAATGTCGTGCAGCCAGATAGAACATTTCAGGGGGGCTGCATTGGGCCCACGGGCTGTAGTTTGCCCATCACTTCTCTAGACAATAGAAAATATTTAGGAATGTATTTGCCAAGACAAACACAGGAATTATATGAACACAACTACAAAACACCTTCCACACAATTAGTACTATATCTAAATAACTTAAAAAAAACATTAATTGATAATGGGTAGGGTGAGCTAATATAATAAAAATGACAATCTTATCCAAATTAATCTATCTATTTAGTGCCTTATCTATCAAACAACCAAAAGTTTTTATAGAATTAGAAAAAATATAACAAATTTCATCTGGAAGAACAAAAGATCAAGAATATCAAGGAAATAATGAAAAAATAAGAAGGATGGGGGACTAGCAGTACGAGATCTTAAACTGTACTATAAAGCAGTGGTCACAAAAACAATATAGTACTGGCTAAGAGCCAGAAGGATGGATGAATGGAATAGACTAGGGGTGAATGACCTCAGCAAATTAGTGTTTGATAAACCCAAAGATCCCAGTTTTGGGGACAAGAACTCAGTCTTTGGCAAAAAAAAAAACTGTATGGGAAAATTTAGGTTTAGATCAAAATCTTACACCCCATACCAAGATAAATTTAAAATGGGTAATTGACAAATATAAACAGGGAAATTATAAGTACATTAGATTAACTTCAAATAGTAAATCTGTCATATCTGTGGGAAAGGAAGAAATTTAAGAACAAGCAAGAGATAGACACTATTACAAAATGTAGAATGAATAATTTAATTACATTAAATTAAAAATATTTTGAAGAAACAAGATTAATGCATCCAAAGGAAGTAACAAATTGGGGGGAAATCTTTATAAGAAAAACCTCTGACAAAGGTTTGATTTCTCAAATTTATTAGGAACTAAGTAAGTTGTACAAAAAATCAAGTCATCCTCCAATTTATAAATGGTCAAGGGACATGAATAGGCATTCTTCAGATAATGAAATAAAAACTAGTAATAAACACATGAAAAAGTGTCGTAATCACTCATAATTAGAAAAATGCAAATCAAAACAAATATGAGTTGCCATCTCACACTTAGCAGATTGGCAATATGACAGTAAAGGAAAATCATAAATGTTGGAGGAATTGTGGCAAAATTGGAACACTAATACATTGTTGGTGGAGCTGTGAATTGTTCCAACCATCCAGGAAGGCAATTCAGAACTATATCCAAAAGACCTTAAAGGCATGACTACCTTTTTATCCAGAAATATGGCTACTGGGTTTGTACCCCAAAGAGATAATAAGAAAAAATACTTATTAAAGATATTAATAGCCTCAGTCTTTATAGTGGGAAAAATTGGAAAATGAGGGGTTGTCCCTCAATTGAGGAATGGCTCAACCAATTATGGTATGTGATGTTGATAGAATATTATTGTGTTAAAAGGAATAATTAACTGGAGGAATTATATGTGACTTGGAAAGACCTCTAGACATTCATGCAGAGAGAAATGAACCAAACCAGGAGATCGTTGTATATTGCAACTTATACTTTTTGGCACAACTGAATGTAATGAACTTTTATACCAGTAGCAATGCAATGATCCAGGACAATCCATAGGGATTTAGGAGAAAGAATGCTATCCACATCCAGAGAAATAAGTGTGGGAGTCGAAATGCAGAAGAAAAACATATGATTAATCACATCTTTCAATAGGTATATGATTTGGGATTGTGACTTTAAATGATCACTTGCAAATATGAATAATATGGAAATAAGTTTTGAACAATGATACATGCATAATCCAGTGGAATTGCTCATTGACTCCAGGAAGAGGAGATTAAGAGAGGCTGAAGACAATTGGGAAAAGAACTTAAAAAGCAAAATAAGTCACCTGGAAACAGAGGCACATGAACTAAAATAAGAAAATAGTGTCTTGAAAGCCAGAATTGACCAGCTTGAAAACAAGGCAAAGAAAGTGAAAGAGGACCTACAAAGAAAAACAGACCTGAAGGAGAAGGAGGACCAAAAAGTCTGAGATAAAATTCAGTCTTTAAAAATTAGAATCCAACAACTAGAAGCAAAAGACTTCACAAAACAGCAAATCTATAAAACAAAATCAAAAGAATGAAAAAAAAATGGTGAAAATATGAAAAACTTCATTGATAAATCTACAGACCCGGAAAACAGATCCAGAAGAGACAATTTAAGAATTATTGGACTACAGGAAAATCATGACAAAATAAAAAGAATGGACATCATTCTACAGGAAATTATCCAAGAAAACTGCCCCAACATTCTTCAACAAGACGGACAATTGAAGATTGAAAGAATCCACAGATTACTTCCTACATTTAATCCCCCAATGATAAATCCCAGGCATGTTATAGCCAAATTCAAGAACTACCAGACCAAGGAAAACATACTACCAACTGCTAAGAAGAAACCATTCAGATATAATGGAACCACATTTATGATAACATAAGAACTGGTTGCATCCACACAAGGACCCAAAGGCATGGAATATGATATGTCTGAAAGCAAAGGAATTGGGTCTACAACCAAGAATAAATTACCCAGCAAAATTTACTATATTCTTACAGGGAAAGTATGGTCATTTAATAAACTAGAAGACTTTCAAGCTTTCATAAAGAAAAGACTGGACTTACACAGAAAATTTGATGCCCAAACACAGAACCCAAGAGAATCACCAAAAGGTAATTAAGAAAGTAAAAACAAAACAAAACAAAACAAAACAAACAAAACTTTTTAAGGGACCCAATAAGTTCTGATGATTTGTATTCCATGAGAAAAGATGATATTGATAATTCTTAAATATTATTATTATCATCAGGGTAGAAGTATAAGAAGTATAATTAGAGGGAAAAGTGACAAACTGCATAGGATGAAATGTCAACATATATATATATATATATAT
>NW_025379229.1:0-6369 GCF_016433145.1 Gracilinanus agilis
CCCTTACCTTCCATCTTAGAATAAATATGTTTTGGTTCTAAGGCAAAAGAGCAGTAAGGAAGTAAGGACTAAGCAAAGACTTGCCTAGGGTCACACAGCTAGGAAGTGTTTTAGGTCAGATTTAAACCCAGGACCCTCATCTCCAGGTCTGACTCTCTATCCACTGAACCACCTAGCTGCTCACTCCTCCCAGTTTATTTCAACATTCCATTCCAATGCTGTTTTGTCCATGAAGCTTTTCCTGCTTCCCCACCCGAGCTTTGGGACCTGCCCTCATCCCACTGTATTTCTATTTTACTTAATTGCATGTGTGCTTTTTGCCTTTGCTATACAGAATAAAGGTCTTCCAGGGCAGGATTTATTTCATCTTTGTTCCTCAAGTCCTAGCACAGTGCTTAGAATAGAGGAAATGTTTAATGAAGCTCATTGACTGATGGTTGGTTGATTTAGGGCTGTGCAGGAGTCCTTCCAGTTCCAGTTCCTACTCTTATTTGAGGTTTGGAGAGGAGCTTGGGGCAGCCCCTTCTCTGTTTCCCCATCTTCCCATCTCTATGCTAAATTCTGGAAATTCTTTTAATAACGAGGTCAGAGGTCAGACTTAAAATACAACTTCCCCTGGAGAGATTGTGGAGGCATTGAAGAATAATGGAAAACATGCCATACTAGAGAAGTAGGAACCTAGGACCTTGGGTTCTAGGCTTAGAAGCATACAGTGAAAAGAGCAATGGATTTGCCGTCTAAGGACTTGGCATAAAATCCCTAGCTCTATGACATTACTTGCCTGGGAATTGTTCTGAGACCTTGTCCAAGTCACTGCCCATCACTGGGTCTCAGTTTACTCACGGTTGGGACTAGATGACCTCCAGCGTTCCTTCTGGCTTTAAACTTAGGATCCTAAGAACCTTATCCTGCTAACTGTGTGTGTGACCTTGAACAAATCGCTTCCTGTTTCTGTGCTTCAGTTTTTTCATTTGCAAAATGGAAACAATTGTCCTAGAAGATCTCTGACATCCCTTCTAGCTGTTTGGTTCTTTCTCTAAGTGTTCAATCAAGAGCCTCAGGGACAACAGAGAACAGATTCTAGACCAATGTCATCATTTTACACAGGGGGAAACTGAGGCAAAAAGAAATTAAGAATCCTGCCTGGGTATAAAGTAACAGAGCTGAGATCTGAACCCAGGTTCTTTGTTTCTAAATCTAGTAACTTTTGAGAAGAGGAGAGAGTCTCTCTCAATAAGCTTCTCAAAAGAAGAGAGAGAGCTAAGGAGTCCTGAGTCCTTGACATATTTGGGTGCCAAGAAAGAAAAGGGAGCTGTCCAGTCTTTGGTGGGCTAACTTCGTCACCTCCATGAATTCTCTGGGTCAAAAGAGTTTCCAAAGAAAAGAGAAAGCGATTTAGTTCCCTTCCTTCTTTGAAGAGGTGGGAGACTACAGGTGTGGAACATTGTATATAGTTGCAGATTTGGGTGATGGGTAGGTTAGTTTTGCTTAATTGCTACTTTTCCCCCTTACTTTTTATTCTTTGTTACAATTGCTTGCTGGGCAGCCAGCGGAGGAGGGATATCTTTGGAAATGAAGGTGATAAAAAAAAGAAAGATATTAGTAAAAACTAAAAAATATCAAAATGAAAATATTTTTAAAAACTCCTCCAGGTCAGCCATACTGCCCTGGAGCTGGGAGGGGCTCCCGGAGATGTGCTCAAGGATCTCAGCAATTAGAGCTCTAAGGAAACCTACAAATCAGGAAACCGAGGACCAAATTGAGGCAGGGTCTTGACCAAGGTCATACAGGTAATAAGTAGCAGAGCCTCTTCTGACTCGAATCCAGGACCCTCAGAGCAGAGAGTCTGGGCAGCTGAGGAGGGGAAGTACCTGGCTTTGCTTCCCCCAACCCTCCACTCTAGGATCTCTTCTTCTCCCATATTTGGGTCCTTGCAAGCCCCCTGGGAAATTCCCTTCCCAGGTCCAACAGACTCACCTTGTTAGTAAAATGTAGATAAAGGGTATGGAGACTAGATTCCCTTCTCCTTCCTCTCGGACAAAGGCCACGGGGTTGCTTGTCCTCTTGGG
The DNA here is from genome assembly GCF_016433145.1 of Gracilinanus agilis. NCBI lineage: Eukaryota > Metazoa > Chordata > Mammalia > Didelphimorphia > Didelphidae > Gracilinanus > Gracilinanus agilis. Next base: position 2,070 of record NW_025379229.1, read on the forward strand.
ATCTGGGGGAGTCCCGGCAGGGCTGGGATAGGGGTAGGAAGGAGTGGAGGATGCTGTTGGAAACAGCCTCTGGAAGTGACCTCATCCGTGCCCCCTCGTGGCCAAAATAGCAAATGACATCTCCTTGAAAGTCTGGCCAGGAGTCAAGGTGGTCCTGGAAGGTTGATGATGGATCTCTTGGGGGAATGGGGTAGCCTCAGGGAGCAGGGAGCCAGCGATGGGAGAGAAGCTGGAGCAGCTCGTGCGAGGAGCCTGTGGGCCTTGGTTCTGGTGTAGAACCGGTGTCAAACGCTGCCCACAAGCCACCCAATGAGATTCCAAACGTAATGAGCAAATGTAACAAACTGAATAAAATATAGCATAATGCAGGTTTTCAAGCTAAATCAACAAACAGCCCCCAGGGATCCTCGCACATTGTTTTGCCACTTCACTTCTATTTGAGTTGGGTACTGATCCATGGAGAATGCGGTTCTTGGGAGTTAGAGAACTTTGACTTTATAATAACGACAACCACAATGATAATAATATTAATAAAGGCAAGTGTATTCTGCTTAGTGATTTAATATTTCTAGAACATTTTACATCTATTCTCTCACTTCACCCTTATGAGCAAGAGGAACCTTGGGAGTCATTTTCCTTCTCTGAAAATCCTTTTCTCTCCCCATTAAAAAAGGGCTAATAATCAAAATCGTACAGTCCACCCTACAGGGCTGTTGTGAGGAATATCCTTCGTAAGCCCCACCTGTGTCACTACAAGAATAGGAACTGATGTGATCTCATCAGCTTGGGAATTTTCTCACCACCCTTCTAGGTTATCCCATCCTGAGGGGCTCTCCTCCATGTCCTCCAATTCATCAAAGGTCCATCCACTGTAGCCTTCCTTGATTTCTCCTGACCTTTCCAGAAGAGTGGTGGAGTTCATGACCAGTGTACCAGTCAGCTGTGGCTCTGGCTCGTTTTCCCCAGCCCATCTTTTTAGTCCATCCATTCATTTGTTTCTTTGATAATATTCTTTATGTTGCTTTTCCTCTATAATTCCTTATGTGTAATTTTTCAGTTCTTCCCAATTCTTTCCATGTCTGACAGCCACATGACTCCCCAAATCTTCTTCTGATGTCTCTTCAGAATGTGGAGGTAGGGGGTAGCTGGGTAGCTCAGTGGATTGAGAGTCAGGCCTAGAGACAGGACGTCCTGGGTTCGAATCTGGCCTCAGACACTTCCTAGCTGTGTGACCCTGGGCAAGTCACTTGACCCCCATTGCCCACCCTTACCACTCTTCCACCTAGGAGCCAATACACAGAAGTTAAGGATTTAAAAAAAAAAAAAGAATGTGGAAGTATTCGAGTCCTCAAGGCCAATGCTAGGACAACACAAGCTTACAAGTTCCGGCAAGTTCTGGCATGCCACTGACACTATCGTTATTTAGGCTGACATGACAATAATAATATCAAAAAGAGCTAGTAGCATTTAGAGAGCACTTGAAGATTTACAAAGCACTTCTCATCTCATTCTTTTCTTTATCCAGATCCACTCTGCAAGGTAGGTGCTATTACTACCTCCATTTTATAGATGAAGAAATTGAGGCAACGAGAGATGATTTGCCCAAGATCACACAGCTGGTAAATGTCTGAAACAGACACCTGTGTGACCTTAGGCAAATCTCTTTACCTCTCTTAGCCTCATTTTTCATCTGTAAAATAAGGGGACTGGACCAGATGATCTTTGTGATCCTGTCTACCTTTAAATTCAGGATCCTGTAGTCTTAAGACATTAGGCTTAAGGCTTCCCAGTCTGTGTGTCCTTGACAGAAATACAGGAATTTGGAAGAGGAATGAGTTCGGGTGCTGTTGTGGGTAAAATTCAACAAAGGTAGAGCAAGGTATATTTTTTCTGAGTAAGATAAATTTTTATTCCACTTATTAATTCATCTATATATTTATTTATTTATATATTTATAAAGTCATTTATTTATTTGTTTGTTTATTCATTTGTTTATTTGCCTATCCATCCAACCATTTATTTATTTATTTATTTGTTCGTTCATTCATTCATCCATTCATTTATTTAATAGCCCTTACCTTCCATCTTAGAATCAATACTATGTATTGGTTCTAAGGCAGAAAAGTGGTAAGGGCTAGGCAATGGGGGTCAAGTGACTTGCCCAGGGTCACACAGCTAGGAAATGTCTGAGGTCAGATTTGAACCCAGGACCTCCTGTCTCTGGGCCTGACTCTCCATCCACTGAGCTACCCAGCTGCCCCCAACTTTTTATTTTATAAAAAAAATAATAAAAACTCTTACTTTCTGTCTTAGTAACAACTCTAAAACAGAAAGGCAAGGGCTAGGCAGATAGAGTTAAGTGACTTGCCTAGGGTCACCCAGCTAGGAAATGTTCTTGGTCAGATTTAAACCCAGAACCTCCTTTCTCTAGGCCTGGTTCTCTATTCCCTGAGCCACCTTGCTGCCCCAAGATATCATTTTATTAATAGAGGTGTTACCTGGCAATAGAGTGAGTCAATGACTTGCCTGAGCTTTGCTAAAGACCCCGAGCAGGAGGATAGCTCCCCTTTATAGAATTTTTTTTGGGCACACAGAACAAAGAACAGGACTTTGTAGGTGGGGGAAGAATACATTTGGTTACAGGGTTGGCGGCATCATGGGGGTGAGGACAACATGATTGGTTACAGAGCTCAGGCATGGGGGACAATTTAATTGGCTGAAATTTGGGAATGAGGGGCCTAGCAACAGCTCCCTTCTTCCCTCCTGTGACTAAGAAGAGTTCATCATTTGAGCCTACCTGCAAGTTCGGAGATAGAGGACCAGATTTCTTTGGACAGCAAACCAGACATCTTTGAGGGATAGCTTGCTGATGAAAAGATGCTAGACCAGACTCCCTCATGCCCACTCCCATCCCCCAAGGATAACAGATTTCCTTGAGGCAAGAATAGAACAGTGATTAGCAGAAGAACTGGGTTTCTAAACTTAACTCATTCCAGGCCAGCTGAATTTCAGGATTAAGTTCAGAGACAAAGAACCATGATTCAGACGGTTATAGGACAGAATCAATTGATGGTAAACAGGGTCAATGGAAGTGACATAGAGTCGATTTGAATCTTCTCAGGACAAAAGGGAATGAATTCTTTTTTTGGCCATGTTGAATTTGAGGTGCCTAGAGGATATCCAGCTTTAGATATCTCCTGGTGATGGGAGGATGTGAGATGAGCTCAGGAGAGAGATTTGGGTGGGATACCGAGATGTGAGAGCCACTTGCCTGGAGACCAGTTATAGTTATAATTATGATTAGATCCATGGGAGCTGATGAGGTCACTAAGTCAGAATGTATAGATAGAGAAGAGAGACCAGCATTGGGGAACACCTACAGTTAGGGGGCAGGAAATGAGTGATAACACAGCAACAAGACCTAAGAAGGAGAAGTCAGATGACTAACATGAGAACCAAGAGTTACGAGTCAATTGTCACATGGATTTAAAAATGGAGAGCATGTTTTAAAGGAGAGATGAATGTCTGCGAGAAGACCATCAGAGCCACCAGAATGTCTTCAGGTCTACAGCAACAACCTCATCCCCTTTATCATCCCGTAAAGTGAGGGCTAAGTTGTTCCAGGTATCAGCCAGGAGGGACAGAAGGCCAACAATTATACTCAACAGAAAAAGGAGAACCCAGAACATGGGAAACAATATAAACACTATTTGGAGGGATCTTTGACTCACTCTTTCCCCTTCATCTTACAGAGGAGGAAACCAAGTCACAGAGAGAGGAAAGGATTGCTTGGGATCACAAAGTTTGTAAATGGCAGAGTTGAGGTTCCCACCCAGAATCTCTGACTTGTTTGGTATCTTGAAGATGGAATTCCCTTCCAGAATGAGTTGGAAGTAGATGGTCATTGAAATCCAAAATCTCAAATTCTCTGATTCTCACTGATGCTGAGATCTATTCTCTGAGTGGGAAAGGACTTTGGAGGCCTTTTGTAAAAATGAAATCTAAAAGACATCCCCTTTACACCCCACTTGACCAATGGATACACAGACTCTGCTTGGTGGACTCTAAGAAGGGCCTAAATTTGTTTTTTTAAAAAATGTTTCATGAGAACTTAGTTTTTCCCAAATTGGAGTCCTTTCTGTTACCCAAGGATGCTTCTCTGAGCGTGCCCAAATGCAGCTCCTCAGAGTTTGCTCCTTTCTTTGTCTAGAACCCCATGTCCCAGGATCCTCAATATGCATGTGAAGATGTTCATACATTCTCTCTCTCCTCTCCTCTCCTCTCCTCTCCTCTCCTCTCC
>NW_025379230.1:0-2049 GCF_016433145.1 Gracilinanus agilis
AAGTAGAGTGTATTTAATATATATCATATATATATTTTTAATTTTAATTTTAATTTTAAATATATATATATATTTAATATATATCATATATATATTTAATATATATCATAATATAAATATACACATATATTTATGATATATAAATAAAATCTCAAAGTACTATATAAACATGAACTATCTATTATCTTCAATGAGCAATGGAATTTTAAACATTACCCAAATCACCAGATACTACTGCCTTTCCACTTTTAAAATAAAATGATAAGAATTTGTATCATCATTAAGAGAAGATGCTTAGAGAAAAGGAAAAATAACTTTTCCCTAAAGAATTACATTCTCCATGTTTTTAATGAATATATCATTAAGTTATTTCTTTTTATGAAAAAATGGCTATTAAGAATTCAGAAAAAATAATACTTGGGAAGACTTGTATAAATTAATCTAGAGTAAAGCAGGTGGTGAATGCAAGCAAATAATCTACAAGATTACTACAAGAGCTAGTGTTATTTAGTGCTTTCAGTTTTTCAAAGTGTTATATATGCATATACATATTTCTATATTTGTGCCTGAGCACATGTATGGATATATACATATATATTTATATGATCACTATAATGGAAAAGAAAACAACAGGAGAAATTAGAATTAAAAACAATTTATGGTCAGTATTGATTTCCAAGACTGGATGAGAAACATATCTCTTTCCTCTTGTCAGAGAGGTGATGGACCACAGTGTATAACGAGGCATAAACTGCTAAAAATTGTCAATGATTCTGTTTGGCTTGCTTAACTCTCCTTTTAATAGGCTAGGGTTCAATTATGTCTCCAAGAGGAGGTACTGGAGAATGGCAACGTAGTTAAAAACTCATCAATAAAACATGAAAGATATTCTGTAAAGGTATCATATTTGACAGGCATTAAACTCCAACCCGTTTCATTTGCCAAATGTGGCAAATGGCCAGCAAAATGGATTAATCCTAATGGGTCTTTAATAGAATCCACAAGTTTCTGTGCATTGGTTAGGAACATGAAGTCTGATCAGATAAAGTTCAGCAGGTTTCATTAGAAGCCCAAAACGTATTAATTACCTTCATTTTCTTCTACTGTCTTGGCAAAGTTTTTTCTTAGTCTGTACCAGCAGACATATTCCAAGGCACTGACCTCTTCACAGAAACAGGTCACTGAATGCTTCTTTTCTGTGCTCAAAAAAAAGATCTGCTTAAGAGCACAAGCCCAACTTTCCCCTTCCCCTCCACTGGCTCTTTGAAACCTTAGTAGAGGATTAGAAGTGGTTCCATTTGCAACCAGAAATCACAAGAGGCTAAGGGACTGAAAGCCTTTTTTAAAGAAAAAAATAATTACCCTCATTTGACCATGAAATTGAGTTGTGCTAGAACAGCCTGTTTCAGAGCCAATCTAAACCAGAATCTCCAGTTTCAGTCCTGTTGATGGTGGATTACTTAGGACTGCAAACCGAGAAAATTCCATGATGCTATTATCATAATTAGCTGTACAAGCCCTTCTGAGACTTCATCAACTTGCTACTATTTAAAAAAGATATAGAGACATTTTGGGTTATTTTAGCCTTTGTGAAATTTTCCTTTTATTTCTTTAGAATTTATATGTGTGTCTATATATGTATATATATGCATGCATATATATTTAAATGTACACACATATGTGTATGTGTATATATATATCATATAGTGAGAATTCATTTTCCAAATACTGTATTATTTTTATATCAGGATTCTGGATTATAAAGGCTATATTAGGGAGAATTCTTGAGCCAGGACTTAGGACCAGGCCCATTCAGCCTAAAGTTTTTGCATTCTCTTTTTCCTGAGGACTCTGGCCAGCAGGAAAAGTTTTTTAATACCTTCCCTGCAGATGTGAAATTCCTCATCTGTCAGTTTGGGAAGGGTTGAGGGTCCGATGGATCACCTCTTCATTAGCTATCACCAATTAATGATGTTTGGGGATGTTCAAGGTAGGGGCTGACTAATGAGCTCCCTCTATATATATATATATATAGGGGGAGCTCATTAG
>NW_025379231.1:0-6926 GCF_016433145.1 Gracilinanus agilis
TATATATATATATATATATATATATATATATATATAGAGAGAGAGAGAGAGAGAGAGAGAGAGAGAGAGAGAGAGTAAATATGTAAAGATAAAGATAAATATAAAGAAGAGGACTAGATACAAGGTTTATAGTGATAAATTGACCAGACTTGGCAACATCATTCAACCTTGCTGGGGCAGATGGGTTGCACAATGGATAGAGCACTGACATGATTTCAAATACAAACTCAGATACTTAATAACTGTGTGACTGGGTAGCTTATTTAACCTCCAACTCAATTTCTTCAACTGTAAAATGGGGGTAATGATAGCATATACCTCCAGGGTTCTTGGGAGGATCAAATGAGATAATATTCATAAAGTGCTCAGCACAGTATCTGGCACATAATACCTGCTTAATAGAGTTTAACTTCCTTCCTTACTTACACTGCTATTTGAAAAAGAACAAGAAACATCCCTTTAGAGAGAGAAACATCCCAGAATCTTATCCCTAGAAAGGATCTTAGAAACCACAATTGTCCAGTCCTTAAACCAACACTCAGTATCAATTCTAAGACAGAAGATAAGGGTTTAAAAAAAAACCTAATGCAATGTTAGCCTACATTAGGTCCAGATAAAGTGAGTGGTAGCATTCTATGTGTGCCTTTGTCAAATCACTTTAAAAGCATTTAATTATTTCATTTCCATTCAAAAAACTATTTACGCATCTACTATATGCAAGAGTCTGTGAGAGGCACTGGTAGGATGTCAAATTCCAGGTATTACATTTTAGAGAGGATATCATTAAATAATAATACGTTCAGAGGAGGGTGATTCAGAGGGTGAAGAGACTTGAAAACATAGAGAGTACAATGATCAGGTGAAAAAAATCATGGTCTTTGACCTGAAGAAGAGAAGATGTTGTTCAATCATTTTTCAGTTGTGTTGACTCTTCATGACCCCATTTAGGGTTTTCTTTGCAAAGATACTGAAATAGTTTGTTGTAGCCTATTCTAGCTCATTTTACAGTTGAGCTTCTGAGGTAAACAGGTTTAAGTGACATGCCCAGGGGGTCACAGAACTAGTAAGTATCTGAGGATGGGTTTGAATTCAGGTCTTTCAATCTTCAGGTCCAGCACTCTATCCACTGTACCACCTAAATGTCTCTAAGAGAAGACTTAGATATGATGTAATATATATGTCTTTTTAAAAAAAAAAGCAACACTTATTCATTCCAAGCAGAAGAGCCATAAAGGCTAGGTATTTGGGGTTAAGTGATTTGACCAGGGACCCACAGCTAGGAAGTGTCTGAGGTCATATTTGAACCTGAGACCTCTCATCTCTAAATCCGGCTGCCTCATACCAGATGCCTGAAAGGACTGTCACATGGAAAAATAGTTATCCAAGTCCTACTTAATCCTAGAGGTAAAAACTAGGAATAATGTTTAGAAGATGGAGGGAGGCAGATTTCCACTAAGGAAAAACTTTCCAACTATGAGAGCTATCCCAAAGCAGAACTTTGTCAGGAAGGAAGGAGTAGCCCGTATCTAGAGTTTTCGAAGCAGAGAATTATTGGGCATATTGTGGAGGAGATTCCTGTTCAGCTACAGGATGAATCTGATGACCTCTGAGGTCCTTTCCAATTCTGAGATTCTGTGGTTCTGCTTCTTGGATCAGCCAGGAGGGATGGTTTGGACTAAGGGTAGTGCCAGGGAGAGTTCTGCCTGGACTGAAAGTACAAGCAATGCTCAACTGAGAACAAAATGTAGGCTTATTCATGGTCCTGAGCCAGAAAAATACAGGATTCAGGTAGCTGCACAGAATTGTCCAGAGCTACAGGATTATTTTGCTATATGTAATAATAATAATAATAATTGTTATTATCAATGTGGCCTCTGTGGACTCTCATCTATCTATATTGCCTGCCGTGCTAATGATCATACTTGTATAATGCTTAAAGGAATCCAAACTGGTGTCATTTGAGTCTCAGAAGGCTGCTATTACTATCCTCATTCTACAGATGAAGAGCTGAGACTCAGAAATTAAATTACTTATGCAGTCACACATATAAGATGTCAGAAGTAGTATTTAAAACAGATTTTCCTGACTCTAAAACCCAATAGTTTCCATACCATTCCAGAAGAATGGACTTAGACTGTTACTATGGATTACCTCCTAGAAGAATTGCTGGAAATAACTTAAGAAAGGCCAGGGAGGAAACTAGAGTAGGCCAACTTTATTCCAAAGAATTCCAAAGTGGTGACATTACAGCATTGGGTTCTCTGGGCTATGATGCAAAGACCCTGGAATCCTGGGACCTCAGAGTTGTAAGGGTCTTTAAAAATTGTCTACTGGGGTGGCTAGGTGGCTTAGTGGATTAAGAGCCTAGCCAAGGGAAGGGTGGTCCTGCGTTCAAATATGGCCTTAGACATTTCCTAGCTGTGTAATGCTGGGCATATCACTTAACCCCCACTGCCTAACCCTTCCTGCTCTTCTGCCTTGGAACCAATATGCAGTATTGTTTCTAAGATAAAAGGTAAGGATTTTTTTAAGTTGTCTGTTACATCCATATAAATCATTTTGTTTGACCATCACAAAGGTTCTATGAAGTATGTATGATAGATGTTACTAGCTTGATATTACAGATGAGAAAACTGAGGCTCAGTTACATATCTTGCTGAGATAGTTGTATTAGAATTTAGAATTTGAATCTAGGCTTCTCCTTTCTCCATGGCCTACCCATTTCTACCACACTTTGTTGCTTCTCCTGAAGGATGATGTTTTAGTGAGAATTTGGGGTATTCTCTAGCCTCTAAGAATGATAAGAATTTAGAATGTCTCTCCTCTGCCTTTCGCCATAAAGATTTTAGATCCATTATCTGGGACTGGGAGGAAGGTGGAGGTATGGCCTCATCAAAAATAGCTTCTACTCTGTCATTTCCTCATAAAGTTGGTGTCCCACCAACCATGAGACCACTCAAGCCCCTTACCATATCTTTTTTGTTTCATGCATCTCCCAAGAAATATGGCAGCATCCTAGAAAACCTTACTTGTCCTTTCCTTCAGGGCACTATTTCATTATTATGGCCACAATTAGAATAGTTCATCATCTTAAAGTCTCTAAATCTTCTAAGACAGCCTGGCATAGCTGGCTGACTGACCATGAAACAACCTAAGACTTATGGCCAAAAACAAGATTTATAATGAAGACAGTAAAATTGGAGGAACATTGGGGAGTTTGGGGAAGCAAAAGGGAGAAGTTGGAGATGGAGGGAGAGGTTGCAGAAGAAGCAAGAGGACAATAGGATAGTCAATAGAGCTGTGGCTTTCTCTTCTTCACGTTGCTGGCTCTGGGGAGTTAAGTTTGGACAGCAAGAATCTCAAAGAGTCATAAATGTCCTCTGGTCTAAACCACCTGACCCCATTTTACAGATTAGGAATGGAGGCTCTTGAGATGAAGTAACTGGACCACAGCTACTGAGTGGCAAAGACAAGGCTCTAGGTTTTCTGACACAACCCATTATTATTTTGACTGCACATATTGCCTCAGTCACATCCTATAGAATGAGCTGAAGAAACAGGAGGGAAGAGACACATCCTGCAGCTGCCCAATGCTTAGGGCCACTGGGCCAAGCCAGAGATGGACTGGATTTCAGCAAGCCTCTTATCTAAACTGGCCGAGTGGAACTAACATGGGGATGAGTGACAATATTCTACTTGGTTTCCCCAGAAATTTCCCTCTGGTCGTAAATCCAGCTCTCCAAGCCCTGACAAGAGCCATTAAGCTGATGCCATGGCCTAATGAGCCTCTTTCTTCATGAGTGGCTGTGGGCCCGCCTGGGTGCCAGGCCCAGCCGTTTTTTGTTGAGTCTTGTTTTTTTTCTGTTTTTGTTGAAGCTTTTACTGTCTGGTACAATGAGGGCGTGTTTATGGGGGAGGCAGGGAAATGGGGAGAGTTTGGCTGAGGGGGGGCTCTGGGGAGCAAACATGGCTGCATCAGCAGCCAATGGTAATGAAATCCTGGAGGAAAGGGAAAATCTGGTTCATCCTCACAAGTTGCTGCTCACTCCTGCCTCAAGGGGACTTGCAGTTTGCCTCTCTAGGTCATAAAGAATATGCAAGGTTTTTACTGCCTTGCAGACTGTGAGGGGGAAGAAAGGGCTGAGGTCCAGAGAACTAGTTTATTGCTAACTTCAGAGCTGACCTACTCCACAGAAAACTCTGAGGCATGATTAAGGACTCCTGGGAAGGTCCACCTGCCCCAAACTTCTCTTTCTTCATCCCATTCCTACCTACGGCCTGTCACCCCTGTGCTTGCCCAGATGAAGAAAAGCACTATTGCAAAGGAATCTGAATGTCCTCTTTCTACCAGGCCCCCTTTATAGGCTCCTTTCAGTAGAATATAAACTCCTGAAGGCCAAAAATTGTTTAGAATTATTTTTGCTCTTGTATCTATGTTTATAATAACTCTATATAATAATAATGAGCTACCACCATTTATAGAACACTTTAAGATTTACTTCGGTTTTCGTTAAAGACTTTAAATGGAATTTAGAAAGCTCTGCCATGTTCTAGGTCTCCATGCAAAGCATCTACAAACAAAAATATCTGAAGGACGTCATCCCTTTCCATATGGATTCTGAGTAAGGCATCCGCTTTAACAGGCATGGTCGCTAGCAAGGAGATAATTCTTTTACTCTTTTGATCTTGAACATCATTGGCTTGCTAAACAGTTACTTCTGTTGTTGCATCTTTGATATGGCTTTTGCCTGACCACTTCCTTTTTATACACTTGATCAAAGAAGTCCTAGTTACATGCTAAAATTAGTCTTGTGATAATTAAATTATTCTTTGGTGCAGTGGATAGTGTGCTGGGCCTGGAGTCAGGAAGACTGGAATCCAAATCTAGCCCACAACACAAGCTATGTGACATTGGGTAAGCCACTTAATCTCTGTTTACCTCAGTTTCCTCATCTGCAAAGCAGGTTTAATAATAACATCTCATTCACAGTCATTGTGAGGATCAAATGAGATAACGTTTCTAAAGTGCCTATGAAGTGCCTGGCACAAAATAGGCATTCAACAAATTATGTTATTATTGCTATTTTTATTATTATCATGATTTTTATTACTTGTAAATGTAGACATACTAGTTGATAATGTCTGATATAGTCTTACTTTTGTGGAAAAAGGTTAGTAATGCCACATTTTTTCCAAGCACTTAATATTCTTTCCAGAACATTTCCCATAGTACTATGCCCTGGTCATTAAATTCTGGTGCCACACTTCAGAAAGCATATAAACCGGAGGCTGCTCATGCAAAAGCAAATAGAATGGGGAGAGGGCTAAGAAAAAATGCTGTGTAAGAAGTAATCAAAAGAAGTAGAGATGAAAACATACAAGGGAAAATGTGATCATGATGAACACTCTCCCAACATGATGGCCTTCCAAATTAGGGGGTTTCTCCTCAGTGGGGGTCTTCCAGTAAAGGCTGGATGACTATGTGTTCAGAATGGTCTAGAGAACATCCCTGCTTTACTACAGGTTGGGATAGTTGGGCTTTTAGATCCTGTCCACTTCTGAGATTCTATGATTCACTGATTCTAATTCTAATTGCAACTTCCTTTCACTCCAGCCTCACTATTATTTTTTTTCAAACATTTATTAATATTCATTTTTAACATGGTTACATGATTCATGCTCCTCCTTTCCCTTTTGCCCCCCGCACTCCCCCCACCCATGGCCGATGCACATCTCCACTAGTTTTGTCATGTGTCCTTGATCAAGACCAATTTCCAAATTGTTGGTAGTTGCATTGGTGTGGTAGTTTCGAGTCCACACCCTCAATCATGTCCACCCCAAACCATGCGTTCAAGCAGTTGTTTTTCTTATATGTTTCCTCTCCCGCAGTCCTTCCTCTGAATGTGGGTAGCATTCTTTACCATAAATCCCTCAGAATTGTCCTGGGTCATTGTATTGCTGCGGCAGCTGGGTGGCTCAGTGGATTGAGAGCCAGGCCAAGACTGGAGATCCTATGTTCAAGTCCGGCCTCGGACACTTCCAGCTGTGTGACCTTGGGCAAGTCACTTGACCCCTATCGCCCACCCTTACCACTCCTGGGCTAAGGACGGTCCCTAGCCCGGATGAAAAAGGAGGAGGGTTGGGCGTGGGGCTAGCAACCCCACCCTGTAAAAAAAAAAAAAAAACTACATCTGCTAAAGAAACTGCAACCTAAAGTAGGGGCAGCTGGGCTAGCTCAGTGGATTGAGAGCCAGGCCTAGAGAGAAAGGTCCTAGGTTCAAATCCGGGCTCAGACACTTCCCAGCTGGGTGACCCTGAGCAACCCATTGCCTACTGGTTGTGGCCCTATGCTCCTAGAATGGAGTCCCAGGATAAAAAAAAATTGTATTGCTGCTGGTACAGAGGTCCATTACATTCGATTTTACCACAGTATGTCAGTCTCTGTGTACAATGTTCTTCTGGCTCTGCTCCTTTCGCTCTGCATCAGTTCCCAGAGGTCTCTCCAGTTCACCTGGAATCCTCCAGTTTATTATTTCTTTGAGCACAATAGTATTCCATCACCCGCATATACCACAGTTTGTTCAGCCATTCCCCAATTGAAGGACATCCCCTCCTTTTCCAATTTGTTGCCACTACAAAAAGCACAGCTATAAATATTTTCATACATGTCTGTTTATCTATGATCTCTTTGGGGTACAAACCCAACAATGGTGTGGCTGGATCAAAGGGCAGGCATTCTTTTATAGCCCTTTGAGCATGATTCCAAATTGCCAGCCAGAATGGCTGGATCAGTTCACAGCTCCACCAGCAATGCATTAATGTCCCAATTTTGCCACATCCCCTCCAACATTCATTACTCTCCCCTTCTTTCATTTTAGACAATCTGCTAGGTGTGAGGTGATACCTCAGAGTTGTTTTGATTTGCA
>NW_025379232.1:0-3233 GCF_016433145.1 Gracilinanus agilis
TGTAACCATCAGACATCTGGCACCTGATATTAGCTTTCTTAATGTCGCCATCACTGTACAAGAATAAGATATCGGTTCTTTTCTATATCAGGGATCACTTACCCTTCTGACTGGAAATTTCCCCTTCTGGGCAACGAGAGCAGTTAAAGCAGCAGGCAGGCTGCCCCTCCAAAGGTGTCTTCCTGAATCCAGGACCACAGCTGTCACTACATACTGCACAGGGGAACTAAGGGAACACCAGGAGAGTGAAATATGCTTCTTTTACTGAGAGCTACTAAAATGTGGGGTGGAAGAAAGGAATCTTATCTATGTAACCTCTGCTCGATGGCCACCACATAGACAGGTACCTTGTAGTATAGATAGAATATTAAACTTGGAGTCAGGAAGATTTGTGTGGCTCTGGACACATCAATGTACCTGTTTATGCCTGAGTTCACTAAACTTTCAATTAAGCTCAATAATAATAATACCTCAAAGGATGGTTGGAAGGACAAAAATATTTTAAAGCACTTGGAACACACTAGGTGCTTCATAAATGTCTATTCTCTTGCCCCTTTCTTTTATATATCTTTTTATGTAAAACATTTTTCCATATTAGTCAATTTGTGTAAAAGATCTCAAATGGAAAATAAGAGAGAAAAAGAGGGAACTGCAGATACTAGGAATGGGAATGTTTAGGATATTTCCTACCATAAGAGATTCTGCACCAGGGAAAGAAAAGGTCGTAGACTTTGAGTCACAGATTCAGAATCCATTGAGAAAGAGAACATGTCTCCATGGATGACCCTCTGGGCTAACAGGTGGTCTGAGGTTCTATGTTGTTCTATCAGAGGAGAGCTTTCCTTAAAAAATGATAATACTGCAGCTCCCATCCTGAGTACAGAGCATTATTTAGGCATCAGTTTCTATCCCAGTCTGAGGTCTGCAGAGAATCATTATCTTCCCAATGTTCCATCATCCCCCTTTCTTAATCTCTTTTCCTGTAGGATGAGAATGATTTCTTTACCCAACTGAGATTTTTGTTCATGTCTTTTTGATCCATTTTTGATGAGAATACGGTTCAAGCGCTTTCCTCTCCACTTTCTCCATCAATCATTCCTATCAAGGAATCAATATCAAATCTCTTTTGGACCTCTTTTATGTGAGATAGTTTAAACAATTCTCATTCTCCCTTAATGCATCTCCCAGTGTTTTATTCTTTCTCAAACCTTAGTTTTATACTTTTAGATATTATCTTATTACATTCAACTCACATCCTTCATCTATATCTAAGCATACTCCTAATTTTCCCAATAATGAAAAAGTTCTTATGAGTTATAAGTATCATCTTTCCAGTACATTTAATCTTATCGAATCATTAGGCTTTCTCCTTCTTGATTACCTTTTTGTGCTTCTCTTGAGTCCTCAATTTGAGTCATATTTTCTATTTAGCTGTGGTCACTTTATAAGGAATGCTTGAAAGCCTTCTGTTTCATAAATGTTCATTTTCCTCAAGAAAGACTTTATTCAGTATTTGACTCTTGGTTGCAATCCAAACTCCTTTGTCCTCTTGAGTATCACACTCAAGACACTTCTATCCTTTAATGTGGAAGCTGCTAAATCTCCTTATAATGACAGTAATTTTGAAATATTTGAATTATTTCTTTTTAACTGCTTGTACTACTTTCTCCATGACCTCGGAGTTCTGGGATTTGGCTATAATATTTTGGGAATTTCCATTTTGGAATCACTTTCCTAAGGACATCAGGGGATTCTTTCCATTTTCCTTTTAGCCTGTGGTCCTGAATATTAGGGACGTTTACCCTCACTCATATAATTTCTTGAAAGATTATATATATATTTCTTTTTTTGATCATGGCTTCAGGTAGTCCAGTCACTCTAAAATGATATTTTCTGGAACTATTTTCAAGGCAATTGCTTTTGCAATGATATATTTCATATTTCTTCTAATTTTTCATTTTTTGCTTTGTTTTATTATTTCCCAATGCCCCCTTGGAATCATTACCATTCACTTGGTGAATTAAAATTTTTACAGAATTATTTTTTTCAGTGAGGTTTTATACCTCTTTTTCCATTTGGCTAATTCTAGTTTTTAAGGAGTTCTTTCCTTCACTGAAAATTTGCACATCCTTTTCCACATGGCCAATTTTGTGTTTGACTTCTCCTCTTTAGTGAACTTTCCCTCTTTTTACCCAGTAGTTTATTCTATTTCTTTTTCAGGTAACATTTTTCTTTAATTTTTTTGTGCCTCCTTTAACAAACTCTTAACATTTTTTTCATTAATTTGATGTATTGCTCATTTCTTTACCCAATTTTTCTTCTATCTCTATTGTTTAATTTTTAATTTTTTTAGCTCCTCTCAATTTTATTTTTGAGCCAGTGATAATCTCACATGTTTCTTTGAGGCTTTGGATGCTGTCGTATTTACTTTGATTTTTTGCTGATTATTCCTTTTGGTCTTTCCTGCCACCAAAAAAAGCTTTCAATGTTTCTTTGTTGTTTGCTCATTTTCCAGTCCTTTTCTTTCCTTTTAACTTAAAAATGGTTAAGATTTGTGAAGGGGATACTGTCTCTAGCTTCAGGTTCTATGCACAGTTAGCTTCAGAACTCACTCTGTGTATCTATTAACTTTTACTTCTTCTATGGTGGTATAATGTAAGGAAGGGTGTGTTTAGTACACTGATCTACCCAGTGCTCTGGAAGTGACCACAAGCCTTCTTTTACACCCTGGCTCTATGGCCTGGGTCCACTGAAAGTGTTGATGTGGTGGTGCTTCTCCTCACCGTGGGGCCTCGACCTGGCAGTGTGACCAAGGATTGTGTCTTGAATCTGTGCATGGTCAACACAATTGAGTCCTTCATCCAGATCCAGCAAAGGGAACCACATAATATTCTGACCAGCTGTATGATCCCCTCATCATCTGTAGCTGAGAGCTCTGGAAGTCTTTATTGCTGATTCAGTCACTCCTAAATTCTGTGTTGACTTGTTGAGGTAGAAAGTGTCTTGGCCTTCTGGACTAAACTCTACTTCCACCCCACTACAATAGACCTTTAGTGCAGACCTTTTTAATGATCTTGGTAGGAAAAAATATTTTCACTTCATTTTTGTCAGTTCTACTGCACTAGAATTCATTTTAAAATGTTATATGAAAGTTGTTTGAAGCATAAATTGGGAAAGATTAAGAGCGTCCTTCTCTACCATCTTCCCTGTGGCCTCTTCTAGAAATCTTAAAA
>NW_025379233.1:0-3257 GCF_016433145.1 Gracilinanus agilis
TATATATATATTTCAAGACTCATTTCACACAAAAGAACCCCCCTGAAACTTTGCAGATGCGCAGAAGTTACAAATTATGTCACATCAAAACACAAAATATTGGCTTCAGAATAGACTAAGGCCAAGGCTGAATTTTGACTAGGTTCTTATCAGAAAGCCAAGTTGGGGAGTATCTTGGTCTTGGCTATAACAGGCAGCAGCATTCCTTGCTGTGTTAACAGTGTTAACCCTTTAAATTCAGGTTTGATAGGAACTTAAAGCTTTTCAATAAGGTCACAATACTTTTCAACAAGAAATCACAAGGATCACAAAAGGGGTCAAAAGAGGAGTCTCAGATTTTTATCTATTCTTTTATTGGCTTCCCACAATAAAGCATTCAAAATCAAAATGAATGAACAATATTCTATCAAATTGGATAAACAGTGGGAAAGATATAAATGTTTTATGTGAGAACAGCACACAGAACAGGATAATGCTTCAAGGGCTGGAAGGATAATATAATAGTGACATTGATAGTAAAATCAGCAATGGCGTTGGCACTAGGTCATTTCCATCAGCATATTTTCCCACCATTATTTTAGAAGAAAAAATAGAAACTATTATGGAAAATAATCTTTAATGCAATTGTTCTAATTTAATTTTAAGAGTTTATAAAAACTCTTTGTAAAATAATCTAAGTACATTCTACATTAACCCAGTGTTTTCAGAACAAAATGGCATATATATGTGTATGTATGTATATACATGTATATATATATTATATACATATAATATATATACCCATATACAAATAAACAATGATATAGGTAGACAAGTCTATAACTTTTTAAGTAGTTTTTAAAAGGACATTAGCTATAAATTATAATATTTTTTCTAATTTGGAATGAAATTGCACAATCATATTCTCCCATAATAGTACCAAAATAACTAGTCCACCAGCTTAGTCATTTACATAGGACAGATAGAAATTCATTACTTTTAAAAATTAGTTGTAACGAATAGGCTAGCAAAGCACAAGACCTATAATGAATAGATTTTTACAAGATCTTCTGAATTGCAAAATGAATATGTGATAATCTGATATGTTCAGGAATTGCTATTAAATATCATTTAAAGCTCTGGATGTCCTAAATTAGAGGCCCATTACTTTTCACATCAATTTTTATCTTTTAATTTCTTACTCTTCAGACTTGGACATTTTTCAGCACCACTTCAAAAGTCGAATTGCCTGCTCTTGCAGACTCCTTGGTCTCTCTTGGAATAAAAGAATTATCGCTGAATGTTGTAAACATTAATAAACATCTGTTTCCTTTTCTTTAAAAAAACTAATTAACAGGAAATATAAAGGGTGAATTTCTCAAAGGAGGAATTATCATCTTATTTTCTGTGTAATTTGTATACTGACATGATTTGGCATCTGCAGTCATGTCTGCATATTTGAAAATTCATTTTATGTATATTAATTCAGAATAAAATTATTTTTCTATGGACAAAAATAAAAGGATGGTGTCCATATTTTCTGAAACAGGTATTAGTATACACATCCTATAATAAAGAATATAATTTTGGCAAAACTTCATTCAAAGTAATAGTGACTTACATTTCTACAAGGCATCTGAGTGTATAGCAAATTAGAGAACCATTTACTATTTTAAAGATAATAATTTTGCTTAAATGATGAATCTGGGAACTAAATTGCAGAAGTCTCCTGGCCTTCAGGCTGGAGGTGGGGTAGAGGGGACACAACTAGATGGTGATGTGAATAGAGAACTAGGCCTGGAGTTAGAAAAACTCATCATCCCCAAATTGAAATCTGACCTCAGGCCTTTAATATCTGTATAATCCAAAGCAAGTCACTTAACCCTCTTTGCTAACTTTCCTCATTCATCAAATGAGCTGAGGAAGAAAATGGCAAACCACTCCAATATCTATGCTAAGAAAACTCGAAATGGGGTCATAAGAGTCAGATATGACTGGAAAATTATTAAATAAAAACAAAAGAAAAAAATCGAACTTCCACAAGAAGTCTTCCCTAATCTGCCTTAAATCTTTTTTTCTAGTTCTTTCTCCATATAGATTATTTCCATTTTAACCAAAACCATCTTTATGTGTACATAATTGCTTGAGAATTATAACAATCTCCCATTATGTTCCAAATTTCTAGGTATCAGAAACTTTAAAAAATATTTCTAGCCCCAATGCTTAACTGTGGCTGAATATACTAGATCCTATTTTATTTATTAAATTTATTAAATGTTTATTGACTGACACTGAGAATTAGTGGAACAGAAATGGAGACAATAAGCATTCTACTTTACTTTCAAGGTTTTATCCATGGAAGAGAGGAGAGACACAGGATAATAGGTACTACGGATAGTGGAATTAAATTAGACTTTTTTGGAAAGAGAACACATGTGTATGTTTTTAAAGAAAATGGCAGTAAGGCTGTACATAAGAACATAAATGAGGAGAATAGTGGGGGTTATTTGACAGAAATGTAAGGAGGGATTTGAGTTAAAGTGTATACAAATGTTTGGCCTTGGTCAGGAAAAGAACCATTATTTTATGCAAGACTGTAACAAAAGAGACTTAGTACAGCAAAATACTGAAATAATATGTGATAAATAGGAAGCAATAAGAGAATACTCTTCATAAGTCATCTTAAATGGTGAATGTTATAGTGTTATTATCATAACAATATTTCCTGTTCTTCCCTATCACATAAAATATAACAATATTACATATGTAATCACATAATATCAGCAACTAGCTGAATAAACTAAAATAGTTATTCAATCTCTTTTCACATTTAAATAATAAAGATAAAAAAGAATAGACAAATTCAAGGAAACATAATAATAATAATAATAATATATTATTTCATTGCCTCATTATCATATTGGGATTCAAGCAGTATCAATCACTGATGATTTTATTCAGTGAGATCCTTATTAGGCCTGAGATTAATGTAATTAAATCATACAAAACAAGCACATATAAATCATACAAAACAAGCACATACAAAATAAGCACATATCATATTATGATTATAATCTGGCTTGCCTGGCTTTTTCAGGAACAAAAAGTCTATTGATTCATCGGATACTCTATGTGCTTTGTAGAATCATTTCTAACATACTTGAGCTAACAGTTAGAAGATAAATATGTTACTGGCCCATACCTCATGGATTTTAATTATATGTGTATTTATAAATATAAATGTATTTTATAGATAAAGGCATATATATATATATATA
>NW_025379234.1:0-6356 GCF_016433145.1 Gracilinanus agilis
CTCTCTCTCTCTCTCTCTCTCCACTTCCTTTGCTCCTTTCTTCCTTTCTCTCTGTCTGTCTTTCTGTCTATATACTAACAGCTGATTCATTCTACTAGAGCTAATAAGAATAGGGTGTAAGAATATGACACCCACATGAACTCGATCAGACAAGGACGCTTCAAGTAGGTGACTGAGTCATTTGTTGGTATGAATGCTGAGATCTGTGGTAGCAATTTGAAATCAGTTCAAAGCTATCAGAAATTTTGGAGGGGTTATTTTTAAAAGAGACAACTTATTGGTCATTGTAAATTCTGCAATGAAATAGTATAAACTATGCAGAACATCACTGCAGGTTGAAAAGATGGAGGGAAATGATACAATTTGTCCTTGAACGCTTTCTAGCCATAGGACTGAGGGTGAGTCACTTAGTCACTGTCTTCCTCAGTTTTCTCATCTAGAAAATGCAGATGATCATAGAACATATCTCTCAGGGTCATTGCAAGAATCAAATGCCAGAATAATTGTAAATGCTTTGCAAATCTTTAAAGGCTATGTAAAAGTTTAATGATGATGATGATGACTAAAATTATAGCTACAGATGAAAAATTCTTATACTATAAATATCAATTTCATAATATCTTTGAGAGTTCCTTGAATATCTTCTACTTGAACCAGGGGATATTATCACAAACAAAAGTGTTGCCTGCAATCACCCAAACTTAGTATTGAATCATAAGCATTTAAGATTTTGTTTTTATCAATGTTGATAGGAGCTTCTATAGTGGACATTTTTGAACCCTTGGTAGGAAAAGGGGAACTGTGAGTCTGATGTGACTAGGACAGTGTGACCAACTTTAACAAGACAGAAGGAATAGGTATGACTTCATGTAATCAGGGCTTCTGTAGGGTAGTTCCTCCCCACCCCCACCCCCACCCCCCAAATTATTAGCTGTCTTCCTTTCTGGAGATCCATGAGCTAGCATCAACCCAAACTGACTTTCTGTTCTTGGTTCCTCCTCTGACAAAAGCTGATCTAATTGGGGAACTTAGAAACCCCCAATCCAGCTTCTATCTGGGCAAAGCTAATTAGAAAACTGCTATTTTGATGAACAGAAGAACAAATAAAGTCTTAATTTTTTTCTCTCTCCATCTCTCTTACCTTTTCTCTCCATCCTCTTTCTTCATCTCCCCTAATTCATTTCTCTCCTAGTATTTGGGTATGGGGGTTCACATGGCCTCAAGTTCATGTCCCACTGAGCCAAGGAAAGCACAGTACTAGGCACAAAACAGATGCTTAATAAATCCTTGTCGACTATTCTGTTCCCTCCTTCCCCTTCCAGCTTCCTCTTCCTTCCTCCCTCCTCCTCTCTCCCTTCCCATTTCCAGACAAAATCTTTTTCTTTTGTTACTCTCCAAAGTATCTCGTTTGTAATTTGTCATGATTGGCACACATTCACCACACATCTTTTTTTTAAACCCTTAGCTTTCATATTAAATGTAGAAGAATGGCAAGGGCTAGGCAACTGGGGTTCAGTGACTTGGCCCACGATCCCCCAGCTAGGATTTGAACCCCAAACCTTCTGTCTCTAGGTCTGACTCTCAATCCACTGAGCCACCTTGCTGACCCCCAACACCACATGTCTCTTGAATGACTTCTCTCTGATGATCATTTTTGGTCTTATGAAAATAATTGTATTCCCTCTCATAGCCATACAATATTTATAGAATTACAAGTATTAAAAGATGGATATTTGTTTTTGGAAGATGTTTTTAGCTATTAAAGGAGCCTTGATCTTTTCTGAAGGCAATTCATTCCATTATCTTCCTTCTCTTTATGTTTGAGTGTTTGAGCCTGACTCCTTGAACTGTTTGTACCAGACATAGATACTGATGGATTAACTCTTTAGGTTTTCCACCCAAATGTTTGTTATTATCTTGGCAATAGATATTCCTCATCGTCTTGACCTCTCCTGCATGTATGATCAGACCAAATAATATTTAGTGGTTATAGCTCTCTTTTTTGGATGCTCTTTGATGTTCCATGTATTGATGCAACTTGCATGGTGTTTTTCACAAACAGGAATATCTGGATAGACTCCATCATTCACAGGGAAACTCTTTACCTTGGATTTGACCCTGAATCTTCTATCTCCCCCGATGACTGTGAGAATTGTTAAATGATACGTGTAAAAATGAGCAACTGGAGGGGGCAGCTGGGTAGCTCAGTGGAGTGAGAGTCAGGCCTAGAGACAGGAGGTCCTGGGTTCAAACCCAGCCTCAGCCACTTCCCAGCTGTGTGATCCTGGGCAAGTCACTTGATCCCCAGTGCCCACCCTTACCACTCTTCCACCTATGAGACAATACACCGAAGTACAAGGGTTTTAAAAAAATGATCAACTGGGCAGCTCAGTGGATTAAGATCTAGACCTAGAGTTGGGAGGTCCTGGGTTCAAATATGGTCTCAGACACTTTCTAGTTATATGACCCAGGCAAGTCACTTAACCCCATTGCCTAGCCCTTACTGCTCTTCTGCCTTAGAACCTATATTTAGTATTGATTCTAAGACAGAAGATAAGGGTTTAAAAATATGTAATGTAAAAGTAATTTTAAATGAAAGCTACTATCAATTTATTTTTTCTTTTCATTAGTTTTTTTTTTTAATAAACTCTTAACTTCTGTGTATTGGCTCCTAGGTGGAAGAGTGGTAAGGGTAGGCAATGGGGGTCAAGTGACTTGCCCAGGGTCACACAGTTGGGAAGTGTCTGAGGTCGGATTTGAACCTAGGACCTCCCGTCTCTAGGCCTGGCTCTCAATCCACTGAGCTATGCAGCTGCCCCTTTTCATTAGCTTTTAAGGAGTAAAGGTTAAGAATTTTTAATGAGTGGTAAAAGAAAAAATAGTAGCTTCCCATTATTATTCATTTTGGTAAACTGAAATGAAGGCATTATTCTAAGAAATGATAACAAAGATAAATGAGAACTAGATGAGCCTTGCAATGTCTACTCCAACCCTTTCATTTTGACTTGCAGGTCAAAGCCATGGAAATTCCTTGTAGGCCAAATATGTAATAAATGCAGAAACATGACAAAAGATTGAAGAGTGAAATGCCTTCACACAGTTTCACCTTTTCAATCCTTGCCTTTAATTTCCTACTACTCCCCACATTTTTTATTTGCATAAGAAACCAGAATCTCAAACTTATTCACTTTTTGGGGGTTGGTTTGTTTGTTTTAACACCACCAGAAAACATTAGAGATGTTATCAGAGATACTAATATCAGAGATACTAATAGACTATATATATATATATATATATACATATATATATATATATGTGACCCAGCCACATGTTCCCTATGTGGTTATTCCTTCACCTGTATAACCAAGCTTTCTGAGTCCCTTATATGTGTACTAAACTACAAGTGATTCCCATCTGTCTCCACTCTTTCTATTAATGGCATTTATATGTATTGGGAACATTGTCTTAGGTTCAGGAGGGGAAATATTTTATTGCTATTATTCTTACTTTACTATCTTATTAAATGCCACTGCTTTGACTTGCATCTTCTGACTGATTAGTAAAACTAAACATATTGGTGGGGGCTCATGAATTTGAGCAGATGTTGGTTCAGAGATTACTTTAGCCAAGGAAGAAAAATTTTTTTTTCTGGAAACTTCATGTACAAGTGGTGCCTCTGGTACTACACTGAGATAAGAAAATGGAAACCTAGAGAAGTGACAAACAAGTTGTACAGATGTGGTCATACATCAAGTTGGTGATAGAACTAGATCCAGAACCCAGGACTCTTGAGTTCATTCTAGTGTTTTGTTTTGTTTTTTTTAATCTGTGTTTTCTTTTTAGTCACTCCAGACACAAACATTCCCAGAAAATATTTATTCTGGACTAGCTCCAGAGAAACCTGATCCTCATATATCAAATGTAGGACAGCAAAGTACTGTCACCATCTTTCCAATCTAGCACATTGCTCTACAGCAGAACTCCACTATAACACTATCCTCAAGGTTTATGCTATAGGGCTGCACTATGGATAAAATTATATCATCCTCTTTATCTCGTGGTCCTCTCAGAAGTAATTCCTCCAAATGGCATACACCACAGTTTCAAATTTGGAGTCCCTGGGCCACAAGAGACTGGTAAAACCTCTGAGTTTGGCTCAAATCAGATTAAAATATAATCGAGAATTATCAAATGCAACATAAACTACCTAGATAATGCTAATTTGTGATTTTCTATGTCAACATGCAACCCACAAAGATCCCATTTCCTATTTGAGTTTGATACAATTAGGTAAGATGAGGTTGATATTCTACTGAATTCTGCTTCATTGCAGATTTTCTTTGCTTTTAATAAATAAATGAATTTCTTGACATTATTATAGAAAAAATTTTGCTATACATTTTAATGGGTTTTACCCTTCCTTAGAGCAATAATGGTGCAGAGGTAGACTATATTTTAATGCTATCACTTTTAATTGAAGTAAAAAACCTGCAGCAAAATATTGAAGATTTCATTGTCTGCATGATAAAGTTTCTGGCATGGCAGATTGACAGCTCTTTCTTAATTCTGTGGGTGGTACTATATAGCTATCCTTAGTTGGTAGAGATGATTTCTATGGTTGATTCCATCAAGCAATGAAATTCTGGTTTATTATCTGGTTGGAATGAGATTCTGATTTATTTTCTGGTTTTTACCTCATTGAATCCCATTTCTAAGTTTAATATTCCCCTCATTATCAATCAGGAATTTCTAGAATGTGCAACCCATAAAGTTGTGTTGTTTAAATCCCTGGCCACTGTATACCTCCCCCTATTCCATGATCACTAACCAATTAGATGTGAAATCCTCATATCAGCCCTACTGAAATCAGCCTGATGGAGGTCTGAGAAGATAATTGATCTTGACTGTCTTTAAGGACTCATCAAATTTGAAGAAATCAATTGAGATGTTAGTATCTAGTGTGGAAAAATTAGTTTGGAATTCCTAGGTTAAACCTTAGTTCCTAAAAGACTTGGAAATGTACTTGGATGGAGACCAGGAACAAAATCCTAAAATCTTTTATTTGGATGAGACCTAAGATTTCATTTATATAGAGAACTCCCAGTGAGGAAATACCCTTTACCAATTTAGATCAAAGTGGCTTTTAGTCTTGAGAATTTGCCCAAGGCAATGAACGATTAAGTGATTTGCCCACAGTCTGATATGTGTCAAAGGCAATGACTAGATACATCTGCCTCTGAGGCCATATTTCTATCTATTGCATCGCAATGTCTATAGAATCACAGAATATCAGAAATGAAACATGATTTGATGAGATGATGAAAAATGTATTTTTTATGTTCCTTTCTTAAAATCAACAGTCTAGTCAACCTTGGCTTCTTAGTCTTCCTAGCACATGACACTATTTCCTGTTTCTTTGACTTTGTATTACCTGGAATCCAACTCCGTTCTCACCTATGTTTCTTGGAATCCCTTCTTTCCTTCAAGACTTAACTCAAGTTACCACCATCTAAATCAGTGATTCCCAAAGCGGGCGCTACTGCCCCCTGGTGGGTGCTGCAGTGATCTAGGGAAATGGTGATGGCCACACTTTTTTTTTGTACTACATTCTATTCTGAGTTCAATAAATAGTTTCATAATTTCCAGGGGGTGCTAAGTAATATTTTTTTCTGGAAAGGGGGCGGTAGGCCAAAAATGTTTGAGAACCACTGATCTAAATGAAGCCTTTCTCATTCTTCCTACGTATAAGTGTAAGTGTTTTACTCACAAATCAGCTTGAATCTATTTTGTACTTGCCTATATATGTGTACTTGCCTATATAGGTGGTACCTTGGATTGAGTGCTAGACCTGGAGTTATTAAGACTTCAGTTCAAATTGTGCCTCAAACACTTACTAGCTATATGACCCTAGGCAACTTCCTTATCCTTGTTGAACTTAGTTTCCTCATCTGTAAAATGAGCTGGAGAAAGAAATGGCAAACTACTCTAATATCTTTGCTGAGAAAATCTCAAATGGAATCACAGAGTGAGATGACTGAAAAATGACTCAGCAACAAACAACAACCTAACAACCTATGTAAACAAGTTGTTTTCTCCAATAAAATCAACTTTTTGAGGACAGGTTCAACTTTATTTTTTCTTCATATTCCCAGTACCCAGGACACTCACTGCCTGACATCCTCCCTCTCTCTGTCCCTTCCTCAATCCCTTTCTCAATCCCTCCCTCTCCCCTTCCTTCCTTCCTTCCTTCCTTCCTTCTTTCTTTCTTTTCTTTTCTTTTCTTTTCTTTTCTTTTCTTTTCTTTTCTTTTCTTTTCTTTTCTTTTCTTTTCTTTTCTTTTCTTTTCTTTTCTTTTC
>NW_025379235.1:0-4196 GCF_016433145.1 Gracilinanus agilis
TCTCTGTCTCTGTCTCTCTCTCTCTGTGTCTCTCTCTCTGTCTCTCTTTTTCTCTCTGTGTCTCTGTCTGTCTGTCTGTCTGTCTCTCTTTCTCTGTCTCTCTCTGTCTCTGTCTCTGTCTCTGTCTCTCTCTCTTTTTCTCTCTGTGTCTCTGTCTGTCTGTCTGTCTCTCTTTCTCTGTCTCTCTCTGTCTCTGTCTCTCTCTCTCTCTCTCTCTCTCTCTCTCTCTGTCTCTCTTCAAGCCATTAATTGCTATCGCCTACCTGGCATTGTGCTAAGCCCTGGAGAAACAAAGAAAAACAACCAGTTAACATTTTTAGTACCTACTATGTGCCAGGCTTTGTGCTATCTCACATAGGCTTTTATTAAACCTATAGATGAATAAAGCCCCCAAGTCTTTTTTCAAATGAGTTGCTGTCTACCCAAGCTTTCGCTATCCTGTTCTTGTAAGGTTAATATTTTTTTAACCCAAGGGTAAAATTGGATTCATTTTTTTCCTATTAGATGATCTATTCTCAGTCTTCATTCACTGTGACCTCTTTGAAGCTTTGGATACCTCTATCATTTTTATACTACTGGACATTTGGCACCTATGATTCTACTCTTTTCTAGTTCTGATTCCTATCCAATTGCTTTTTCTATCTCATTCTCTGCATCATCCTCTCATCCCCTAACTGTGGATGATTCTTCCCCAGGCCCTCTTCCATGTCTACTTTCTTTCTCTCTCTTTCCTTCTTTCTCTCTTTCCTCTCTCTCCTTTTCTCCTTTCCTTTCTCTCTTCCTCTCTCTCCCTCTTTCTAATTTCTTTAACTCCCATCTGGTCACTTATATCTGAACATCAGTCTCAAGTCTAGATTTAGTCTTAATTTCTGTCCCAAAACTTAGTGTCACTTTAGGTAGACTTAGGGAAAGATAGGAGGGAGCACGTACCCAACAAGTCAAACCACCATAACTCCCTTGACCACCATCTCCCCTAACACCCTAAAGAAGACATCCAGGTCCTAAGTGCCCCTAAACCCATCAGACCTGCGTCCAGCTTGGCCTCTGAAGCCATGATTGGGGAAGATATCATTGGGGAGAGAAGTCTTCCTTCTTCATTACCAATATCAACTGCCACCAACAGGCAGATAAGTATAAGAGAAAAAATAATACCAGCATCCACCAGATCACTCATCCTCCTTCTAGCCCACCCCTTTCATTATTATTATTATTGTTATTATTGTTGTTGTTGTTGTTATTATTATTATTATTATTACCCCATTATCTGGGGAAGCAATTCCTATGGAGAAAAAATCAGCTATTCCCACTCACTTCAACTGACTACTATACATATGGCCACATACTTCAGCATAGTTGAAACAGCAAGGTAACCTGAGACAGAAGAGACAGAAGGTAGTATCTACCAGACAAGTAAAAACACCATCATCATCACCACTACCTTGATCACCATTTCCCCTCAGACTCTAATGGAAATAGATGAAGGTTCAAAACTAATAGCCTCTGAAAGGGCAATACTTCCAGCCTAGTGCCCCCCACTCTCATTGTAGGGAAGCAATCCTTGTGGAGATTCAACCAGGCAACTATTCCTACAAGGACTTCAACCAAAGCTACTGAAGACTGAGATAGGAAAATTCATGCTACCAAAGTCCTTGGCATCACCAAATGGTTTGCCATTAGAAAGTGATATGATTTTATCAGTGAAAATTACACTAAAGGGGAGGAATCATCATCTACTTTGCTGCTGAACCCCAAGGATGATGGAATCTTTCTATCTGACTTGCGGCCAAAATCTTCCATCTGTTCTCTCTTCCATTTGAATGTGAGTTCCTAGATAGCAGGGATTTTATTACTTTTCTACTTGTATCTCCAGTGTTTTGTTCATAATAAGTGCTTAGTAAATGCTTTATTTATTCATTTCTACTTTATCATCTTCTGATGGTCATATTCATCTAGATGCTTCATGTCTCAAATCAACATTTCCATACTGAGTGAACCATATGGCACACTATGTATAAATTTAGTTCTGACCATACTTCATTTCATTACCCAGTAATCTCCTTAACAAACTCTTGTCTTGTCAAACTCAGAAACCATATTCTGGAGGACTTAACCCTATTATGCCCTTAACTCCTACCCTAGAGGCCTATTTTCCTGATAATTAAGCATTTCACTTTTTCAGAAGATCAGAGATTCAGAGCTGGGAGGAATCTTAATGTCCATGTAGTCTATCTAATTCTTTCATTTTTCAAAAGAAGAGACAGATGCTCAGAGTTGTTGAGTGGCTTGCAGGACTTGAATTCAGGTTGTCTTTACTCCAAATCTAACCAGCTAGCTACTTTTATCAAAACTTATCTCCAGCCATGTTTCACTTTACTCCTAGGCCATCTTCTCATCAACCCACTTACTACTGATAACATAACCTCCTTCATCTTCACTTCCTTTCCAGTTCTGGAACTGTAATTAAATCATTTTTCTCATAGCTTCTAGAAAGTATATGTCAATTTACAACTTACTCAATCCTTACTATGACTACTCACAACCCAGAAAACTGTCCAAAACAAAATTCCTCTCCCCAGTACCCCACATACATTGTCTCCTACTATTAGAATATAAATTGTTTGCGAGTAGGAATTGTCTTCACTTTTGTATTGATATATCGCCAATACTTAATTCCATCCTTGGTACATAGTGAGTGCTTAATAAATAGTTTCATTGATTCCAAAACAGAATTCATATTTTCCCCCTAATCTATTCCTTTCTTCCAATTTCTCTACTTCATCCTTGTTCTAGTCAACCAGATTTGCATCCTAGGAGTCATCCTTCACTTTTGCCTTTTTTTTTTCGATCTTCAAACTCAAACAGTTGCCAAGCCTTAGGTGGTCTGCCTCCATATTGTCTCTCACGTTTGTTCCCTTCTCTCCATTCACACTGGCTCTACATCAGGTCAAAACTTAATCACCTCTCATCTGGACAACTATAATAACTTTCAGAATTGGTATCCTTGCTTGTAGTCTCTTTATTCTCTCCAATACCCTCCATGATGCTACTGAAATGGTATTTCTAAGGCACAGATCTTCCATGTAACCATCTACATTCAAAATTTTTCAATTGCATCTTCTTTTCTCTACAAAAAATATGAAAAATATGAACTCCTACATGCCATATAGTTCTACGTTTCTTTAAACCCATTCTGTATTATGTGCCTGACAAACTGTTATGTAGAGGATGGCAGAATGGAATCCCTGCAAAATACAGGGTCAGCCTCACCCAGAATTCCAGGGGACCCCCCCCGGAGAAACATAGGTATTAATGTGTGTTTGTTGGGGGCAGTCAGATAGTATAGTGAATAGAGCATGGAAGGACTTCGCTTCAAATCTGGTCTCAGACACTTCCTAGCTGTGTGTGACCCCAGGCAAGTTACTTAACCCCATTTACCTAGCCCTTGACTTCCTGTCTTAGAGCTAATTCTAAAACAGAAGGTAAGGGTTTTAAATATTTTTTAAATGCTTATTGATTCATCCATTCATTTTCTCACTCTATTCCAATCACATTGACCTATTTATTAACTATTCTCAAAAATGATATTCCATCTCTATCCTCTTTGGGTTTTTTTTATTATTATTATCAGACACCTTGTCTGAAATGCTCTTATTCCTTACATTTGTCTCTCATAATCCCCAGCATCCTTGAATGTAAGATTCATGTGCCAGAGCTGATGTGAGTCCTTTCCTGGTCCACACAGTTATTACCTCTTTCCTTAATGAAATTATTCTGTTGTTTTACTTTATATAGGAACAGGGACTCTAGCTGTGATTTCTTTGATATGGAAACTTCTGGATAAGGAAATTCCTCTCTACTAAGTTGGTAGATTGAGCCTTCCCTATAATTTGTAGTCTTAGAGAGTTTTCTGGTGTACCAAGAAGTAAAATAACATAGTATGCATCAAAAGCAAGACTTGAACCCACATCTCTCTAGCCTCAATGCCAACTCAACTCTGTTGTGGGATAATAAATATTTGCTTAGGAGGCAGCTGGGTGGCTTGGTGGATTGAGAGTCAGGTCCAGAGACAGGAGGTCCTGGGTTCAAATCTAGCCTCAGATACTTCCTAGCTGTGTGACCCTGGACAAGTCACTTGACCCCCATTGCCTAACCCTTACCACTCTTCTGCCTCGGAACCAATACACAGTATTGTTTCT
>NW_025379236.1:0-8879 GCF_016433145.1 Gracilinanus agilis
AAGGAAGGAAGGAAGAAAGAAAGAAAGAAAGAAAGAAAGAAAGAAAGAAAGACAGTTCTTGATTTCTGCCTGGCTTTTCGTGACTCCATTTGGGGTTCTCTTGGCAGAGATGCTAGACCTGAGTTTAGACCCAACTAGCTTATGATCCTAGTTGCTGTTGGGTCATTTTAGTTATGTCAGACTTTCTTGACAAAGATATCAGAATGGTGTGCCATTTCCTTCTCCAGCTCATTTGACAGATGAGGAAACTGAGGCATATAGGGTGAAGTGACTTGCTCAGGGTCACGCAGCCAGTAAGTGTCTGAGGCAGAATTTGAGCTGGGAAAGATGAGTCTCTCTGACTCCAGGCCCATTGCTCTACCCACTTTGCCACCTTCCCTGTGATCCCTTCTTAAGTCCCAGCCTCTGTCTAGTTTCCCCTTCTATAAAAGGTGGATGATAATAATACCTCCCTCCCTCCCTCCCAGAATTGTGGTGAGAAGACAAATGAGATGGCATTTGTAAAATACTTTGCGAATCTTAAAAAGCCATGGAAATTCTAGCTGCTATTCTGATGATTATTTGTATCATTGTGATTGTTATCCAAAGCTAATAATAGGGAGCCCTGAAGTGTGTTGAGCTGGGGAGGGTCGTAGTCAGAGGTCTGTGTTTTAGGCAATCCCTCTGGCCAAGATGAAAAGGAGGGCTAGATGCTTTTCCAGCTCCAGCATCCAAGGCCCCACGATTCTATTACAAGGGGGAAGACCTCTGGGGCAATGGCTCCTCCTGGCAGATAACGGGGACCCACCGCAGGCCATGAACCTCCCACTTCCCACAGAGGCAGTTCCGGGACCCCAGATACAAGGGGCCGGTGGAAATGCTGCTTTAGTTCGGTGCTCCCAAGCTCTAAGGCTTGCGGGGTTTGTCCAAATATACCCGGGTAAGCCCAGCCGCCTTCGGACCTGTCCAGCCTCTGGGTTTGCCCCAGTGCTTCAGGAGCGGTGAAGTGCAGGGAGAGGGGGCAGGGGGGTGTCCGGCGCTGCCTGGCCCTGAAGGGCTCAGCGTGGGGCCCCGCTTTGCTCCTTTGCCAAACTTACAGAACCCCGCTGAGCTCTGGGAGGCCGTCACGCAGGCACTGGGCAGGGAAGGCTCTGCCTTGTCTGTCTGTTTTTTAAATAAAGCCCAGCAGCTCCGGCTTCGTAATTCTCCCCGCCATGTGTGCTACGTCTCTTTGGCTTTTCAGACAGGCTCCGTCGGGGCTCCTTGACGGGGAGGCGGGAGCTGCG
Source organism: Gracilinanus agilis (assembly GCF_016433145.1). Lineage (NCBI taxonomy): Eukaryota > Metazoa > Chordata > Mammalia > Didelphimorphia > Didelphidae > Gracilinanus > Gracilinanus agilis. Next base: position 1,266 of record NW_025379236.1, read on the forward strand.
CCATGAACGGGGGTTTGGATTTCATAACGATTTCAAGAGCGGCCGTTTCCTTAGTCCAAGTCTGCGTTTTGCAACCCGCTTCTGAGGAGTGCGAGGGTTTCGCCACCCTGACCAAGGGGCCGCTGACCGGGTGAGAGCACTGAAATGGGCTTAGAGAGGAGGGAACGGCAGAGCCCGCCACCGTCGCTTTGTCCGTGCCCAGGACGAGGGGCCCGAGAGGCAGCTGCCACTGACTAGAGAGGGAAGAGTGAGGCCGGGGAGAAGGGTGCGGGGTCTGGGCGAGGGCCAGACGTAGACAAGCGTAGGGGTGTGAGTGTGAGTGTGAGTGTGTGTGCGATAGGACTAGCCCCCAGAGCTTGTCTAACAGTTTGTGTGTCTGAGTGTGAGGCACGAGAGTTTGTGTGAGTGTGAATCCACATGAGTTTGTATGTGAGAACCAGTGAGTTTGTGAGTATAAGTGTATACTGGTTTGTGTTTGTGTGTGTGTGTGTGCGCGTGCGTACCCGCACATAGGAGTTTCTATGTGAGGACCGTGAGTTTGTGAGTGTGCGCGTGAGTGTGAATGCACGAGAGTTACATGTGAGAACTGTGAATTTTTGAGTGTGTGTGAATGCACAAAGGTTTGTATGTGAGAACCATGGGTTTGTGAGTGTGAGTCCATAATTGTGAGTGTGAATGCACAAGAGTTTGCATATGAGAACTGTGATCTTAGAGGGTGTGTAAGCGTGAATGCACAAGGGTTTGTATGTGAGAACCGTGAATTTTTGAGTGTGTGTGAATGTGAATGCACAAGGGTTTGTGAGAACCAGTGAGTTTGTGAGTATAAGTGCATACTAGTGTGTGTGTGTGTGTGTGCATGTGTACACATGGGAGTTTCTATGTGAGGACTACAAGTTTGTGAGTGTGTACATGAGTGTGAATGCACAAGAATTCGTATGTGAGGACTGTGGGTTTGTGAGTGTGTCTGAGTGTAGAGGCACAAGAATTTGTGAGAACTGTGAATTTTTGAGTGTGTGTGTGTGTGTGTGTGTGTGTGTGTGTGTGTGTGCACAAAAGTTTCTCTGTGAGGACCGTGAGTTTGTGAGTGGAGGGCACAACAGTTTGGGGTAGGTGTGAGTGTGAATGAAAATGTTTGTGTAAGAGTGTGAGGGCATGCAAGTTTGTGGGCACATGGGACTGGGCGTGAGTGTGCGTGTCCCAGAGTTCAGGGCAGGGCGCAGTGCAAGGGGCTCCTCTCGCCCCTGAGGGTGCTGAGGCCGCTGGAGTTGAGAGGGAAGCAGTGACTTGAAACCTTTCCTTCCGGAGCAGACCCTCAGCTCTGGATGTAAAATTCCATTTGGGGAAGAAAAGGAAGTTGAACTCTCCAGGATGGCCTCCAGGGAGCCGTGAAAAATGACCTGCAGAAACCTCCCAGACGTGTCAGAAGCCCGTCACAACGCTGCCCCGGAGCCTTCTGGGTCTGGGCCACAGGAGAGGGGAAACTTGGGTGAGAGTCTGGGAGGCTGGTGAATTAAAGGCCATGCTGGGCCAGAGGCTCCTTCTCTATGGAGGGGGCAGAGCACTGACTCTCTCCATGTGGCCAAGGGGGCATGCTCAGCCCCATGGTAAGGACCAGAGTCCAGCAGATTGGGGAGGGGCAGCTCCCCTGGCCATCTCTGTTTGGGAAAATGAGAAGAAAACCATCCCTGGAGCACATGAGGACAAAAAATCTTAAAAAAAAAATTAAATTTAATGAATTCATTTTTTTCACCAAATACATGGATTAATACATTTCCACATAAGTTTTCCAAAGTTAAGACAAAAAATCTTGAAGGATCTGGTTTTCCAGTAGGTATCATGGTGTGCTGGGAAAATCAGGAGAACTGGGTTCTCCCTCTGGATCTGACACCATGGAAAGAACATTGAATTTGGAGTCTGAGGAGCTAGGTTACTATTTGTGTGACCTTCAACACTGTGGGCCTTAATTTCCCCATTCATGAAATGAAGGGGTTGGATTTAGACAGCCCCTGAGGTCCCTTCCTGCTCTAGACCCATAATATGTCACTAATTCACTGTGGTTTGTTCCAGATCATTTGTTTCATTGGTGTCCCATTCTTCATGACTCCATTTGGGGTTCTCTTGGCAAAAGATACTATAGTAGTTTGCCATTCCTTCTCCAACTCATTTGACAATTGAGAAAACTGAGGTAAACAGGGCAAAGTGACTTGTCCAAGGTCACATAGCTAACAAGTAACTAAGACTGGATTTGAACTTGGGAAGATGGGGTTTTCCTGACTCTAGGGCCAGCACTCTATCCACTGTGCTACCTAGCTGCCCCATTGTTCTGGAACAATGAATGAGTCATGCCCTCTTTCTGGGTCTCAATCTTCTTTTTTTTAATTGAAAAACTTTAATTAATTAATTTAGACTATTTTTCCATGGTTACATGATTCATGTCCTTTCCCCCCCATAGCCAATACACAATTTCATTGGTTTTTACATGTATCATTGATCAAGACCTATTTCCATATTATTGATAATTGCACCAGGGTGATCTCTTAGAGTCTGTATCCCCAATCATATCCTCATTGACCCATGTGATCAAGCACTTGTTTTTCTTTTTGTGTTTCTGCTCCCACAATTCTTCCTCTGAATGTGGCTAGTTTTCTTTCTCATAAGTCCCTCAGAATTGTCCTGGGCCATTGCATTGCTGCTAGTAGAGAAGTCCATTACATTCGATTGTACCACAGCATATCAGTCTCTGTGTATAAGGTTCTCCTGGTTCTGCTCCTTTCACTCTGCATCAATTCCTGGAGATCATTCCAGTTCACATGGAATCCCTCCAGTTCATTATTCCTTTGAACACAATAGTATTCCTTCACCAACAGATACCACAACTTGTTTAGCCATTCCCCAGTTGAAGGATATACCCTCATTTTCCAATTTTTTTGCCACTACTGAAAGCACGACTATAAATATTTTTGTACTCAGTCTTCTCCTTAAAGAGGTGAGCTAGGTTCCTTTCAGTCCTAACTTTCTACAAACCTATATCTGTGTCCACAGTTCTGCCCTGTGCTAAGTGGTTCTGAGAATATCAACGGATCCCAGGGAATCTGTTCTATAATAGCACATCCCATTATTTTGGCAGCTAGGTGGTTCAGTGGATAGAGCATTTAAGGTCATGAAGACCTGAGTTCAAATCCATCGATAGCCACTTCCTACTTATTTGACCCTGAGAAAGTCATCTAACTTCCTCAATTTCCCCAAATACAAAATGGGGAGAATAATTACCAGGGTAGTTCTGCGGATCAGATGAGAGAATATTGGTAAAGGGCTTAGTGCCATGCCTGGCACATAGTAATAAATTAGTCATTAATAAAGAATAACTAGTAATTAATCAGTCAGTAATAATGATTGAGAAATCCTTGTTTCCTTCCCCTGCCCTCTCCTACAATGAAAGAAAAGGGCTGTTTGGACCTATTTCTGTGGTTCTAGATGAATGACCCAGTTCAGGCCAGTAGGAGGATGGAGAATTTGTCTACTGAAAGAAAGAAAACAGGACTCCATCCCTAGATCAGGGAGCACAGAATGATGGGACAAGCTAGCCTGTGTGCTATATAAAGAAAGTCCTCCTAAGATGTTTTGTGGTGATTATTTTTTGGTTCTTCAAATCATGGTCAGGCTCCCTAGGAAGCCTGTAATTTAAACAAGGCTTGTCTATAATTCAGAAGCCCAATTCCAGGGCTTGGCTGGAGTCTGAGCCAATGTTGCCCCCATCTCCAAAATTTCCCAAAGCAAGAGAGACATAGTGAAGAATTTAGACGAAAGCATACCAATGTGGTCCATGACCTCCCATGAGCTTCTATTCCTCCATCTGTAAAATGGGGAGATGAGTCTTTGCTCTGACCTCACAGAGTCACAGAGGATCCTATAATGAGGGTCAAGTCTATAAACTCCGTGAAGACAGACACTGTCTCATCAGAATTTTCTGCCTCTCCCAGTCCTCAGCATAGGTCTCTGCCCGCCCTTGTTGATGTTCAGTAGTTCTATTGTGTCTGGCTCTTCATGACCCCATTTAGAGTTTTCTTGGCAAATATACTGCAGTGGTCTGCCATATCCCTCTCCAGTGAAGAAAGACAAACAGAAGTTAAGTGACTTGTCCAGAGTCACCCAGTGATGGAGTGTCTGAGGTCATATTTGAACTCAGGTCTTCCTGACCAGGTCTAGCACTCAATCCACTGAGCCTCTTATCTGTCTCCTCAGCACACAGTAGGCACTTAATAAATGTTTATTGGTGTCTTGATCAAAAAGGATAATAGAAACATAAATTCCAAATTTGGGCTAATGACCACTGAAGGTTTCTAACTTAGCTTTGATTGTCGTGTTTGGGTCAGAGGACCTGGATACGAATTCTTCCTTCCCCACACAGACCACATTATCGTCCTCCAGTAGAATGGAAGTTCATCAAGGGAAGGATTTTTTTTTTTTTTTTTTTTGCTTTTTGTCATTGTATCCAGGGCAGCTAGGTGGCCCAGTGGATAGAGCATTGAGTTTGGAGTCAAGAAGACTCATCTTCCTGAGTTCAAATCCAGCCTCAGATACTTCCTAGCTGTGTGACCTTGAGCAATTCATGTAAACTTGTTTGCCTCAGTTTCCTTATCTGTCAAATGAGCCGGAGAAGGAAATGACAAACCCCTCCAGTATCTTTGCCAAGAAACCCCTAAAGAGGGTCACAAAGAGTCAGACATCTCTGAAATGAATGAACCACAACACAGTTTCTATTAAGCAATTATCTATTATGATAGAGGTGAGGCAACCTGAGCAGGGTGGGAAGATTAGTGTAGTGGATAGAGCTCTAGTCAGAAGTTCTGAGTTTGAGTCCAGCCACGGACACTTCACAGCTTTGTAACTCTGAGCAAGTTACTTAACTTTTGCCCCAGTTAACTTAATGCTTAACTTTATTTTAGTTTCTTCAAATATAAAATGAGGGGGTTAGACATCATGACTTCCAATAGCCCTTCCAGCTCTGAATCTATGATGATTTGACTAAGAATCAGAAAACCTGTGTTCAAGCCTTGCCTCTGCCACTATGTGACCTTGCACAAGTCACTTCCCCCTTTTTTTGGCTTCAGGGTCCTCCTCCTTTAGAAAGTGAAATGATTAGAGTCTATGGTCCTTTCCAGCATCAACATTTCATTTTTACAGATGGGGAAACCAAGACACAGGAAGCAAAAATGATTCACTAGGTCACTAGGACAGTTCTTCCATATGGAATAAATTCTCTCCTCTCCTCTAGGAGGGGAGAGAGAATCCTTGGACCTCCTTCTCTCCAGTGTCCCAGTATGCCTGGTATTTGGAGGCTGACCCCAACCAGTCCCAGGATACTACATTCCAATATGGGGAAGATGGTGTCCCCTGCCAATGGGGACCCCACACTAGGCAGATTTATGTGTATGACGCTCTCACATTCTGGGTGACCCTCTGAGGAGAAAGAACAGCCTTCCCTTCCTGGTCCCTCTGAGTTATTACTTTGCAGCCACAACATAGAGATCCAGACATTTCTTTCTCCTGCTAATTAGAGCATCTTTTTTCAGGGCTAAAGGAGGGTAGATGTGGGAAAATGAAGAACAAATGTGTCTGATTATTAACTACTCCTCTGGAGACAGGGTAATTTGGAGAACATTAAAAACTGCATTTTTATAATGAAATGATCGTGCCACTTACAATGTTTCAAGAAAGGCTTGCTCACTTCTTCCAAGGATGGCCCAAGAGAAAATGGCTTTCAGTAGCAACATGAGAGCAGATGGTTAGACAGGAGGAAGACCTCCTGGTGGTCCAGATGGCCTTCTCCAGACATCCAAAGAGCAAAAGAATCATTTCCTTAGGATAACGTAAGTGCTCTCCTACCTAGAGACCACCTGGGAGGTCCCTTCAAATCTGTGATAATGACTTTTGCTCCCCCTATCTTTGCAGGCCATTATGAGAATTTAAGACACTAGCTAAATGGTGAGATTCCCCAGAGTAAACTCTAAATGGGGGCAGAAAGAAAGACTGGTCTTTGAGATAGCCCCTATCATTAGAAATGGTTCGTATTTGGGGTGGAAAGAGAAACTGAGTCTCTTATTCCAAACTAGAAGAAAGAGGAACTCTGGCCAAGAGAATGTCTTTCTCCCATCTATTCCCAAAGAAAGGGGTTACCTCTGTTGTTTATACTTCATAGATTCCTTTCTAAATCCATCCAACAAACATTTTTTTAAGCATCCGCCATGTTCAGGGCCTCGAATGAAACTGATTATATATTAATTGACAGGAAACAACTCATTACTGATGAGGGGAATCATTTCTGAATGCACTTTTTGTACAGAGCCAACCCACAGACTTGTTAGAGCAAAGATCAAAATGAGAACAAAAGTAGAAAAATAAAAATGAGAAAAAGATATGACATACAATTAAAACCAACTCCATCCTGACCCACTTACATCAATCACTGCATGTGGCAGCCACTGTACTATGTTCTGGGAAGACAGAGCTAAAAGGAAAATGGTTCCTGCCCTTAGCTTGCATTTTATCAGGCCAAACAGCATGTACACATATGAAATATATATATGACACCATTTGCTGAAAGATGTAGAAAATACAATTACTGAGATGATTATCTTGTTGATTATTTTTAAAGATGTGATTTGGTAAAGAGAAATGCCACCTCAAAGCCTCTCTTCCAACAGGTTTTCTCCCACCAATGCATCAAAGTCATTTTTAATACCCTTACCTTCAATCCTATGCATTGATCCTAAGGCAGAAGAGTGGTTGGGATTAGCCCTGGCTCTCAATAGCCTAGCTGCCCTCTCTGGGCAAATCATTTAATCCTGCTTGCCTCAGTTTCTTCATCTGTAAAATGAAGAGAAGAAAGAAATGGTAACCCACTCTAGTATCTTCGTCAAGAAAATCTCAGATGGGACACAGAGAGTTGGACAGGACCGAAATGATTGAAACTCTTCCACAACAACACAACCTTGTTCTATGATCCATCATTTATATATTGCAAGGCATAAACATAGACAGAGACTTGCCAAATGTGGTCATAAACATCATGGCAGAGATCCAGGTCAGAACCCAAGTCGAATAGGATGGAGAGTTTGAGTTCTTCTAGATGTTTTTATTTATAACATCAAGCTGGGCATGTCAAGCCCGGGAATGGTGCAGAGCCTCCTGGAAGAGATCCATAACCACTCCAAAGAGTCTGACCTAACCATCCACATAGGAAAAACTAAATGGATGAATGAAGGATGTCTATTCAGTTTCTGACATGTAATTAAATGAACAGGGGGGCAGCTGGGTAGCTCAGTGGATTGAGAGCCAGGCCTAGAGACGGGAGGTCCTAGGTTCAAATCCGGCCTCAGACACTTCCCAGCTGTGTGACCCTGGGCAAGTCACTTGACCCCCATTGCCTACCCTTACCACTCTTCCACCTATAAGTCAATACACAGAAGTTAAGGGTTTAAAATAAAAAAAAAAATAAAAATAAATAAATAAATAAATGAACAACTAATAGAACTCAGATAGTCATGTGGGTGGGTGTGAATGAAATTTATATTGTCTGTCCAAGATATATATATATTATATACATATATATAT
>NW_025379237.1:0-3193 GCF_016433145.1 Gracilinanus agilis
CCCGAGAGAGAGAGAGAGAGAGAGAGAGAGAGAGAGAGAGAGAGAGAGAGAGAGAGTTTAATATGAATTGATGCATAGAGAGATGACTCCAGAAAGGCTCTAGCCAGGTATTGAGTGACTATAGCTACTCAATGATACTATACTACTGCTTCACTTGTATTTTGATGAAATATTTTTATACTATTGTCCCTTATCAGAAAGGATCTTTATAAGAAGTGCCCACCTGTAAAGAAGAATAAAAAGAATCAGAAGCCTCAAGGAATTCATAATGCATGGGCATTTTGCCTTCTTTGGAGGATAAAATGGGACAGAATAAATGGCACCAGAGGTGAACTAATAAGGATGGGGATCACTAATCTGAGCAAATCAGAGTCAGCAAACATTAATTTATTTGTTTGTTTATTTATATGTTTATTTGTTCATTCATTCATCCATTCATCCATTTATAATTTATCCTTTACTTGTTTCCTGCACTATAACAGTTTTCAAATTTCTAGTGGTATCATGGTATTGAAAACAATTTGGGAAACACTAAAAGACACACAGCCAAGTGCCTGTAGATGTGTGAAGAAATAGTCTATTAGTCCATGAATATGACAGAAGTCATTTAGACAAATTATGGGGCAGAGAAGATGGGTTCAGAATTATATACACAAATACACACTCCCTTTTTTCTTTTATAAAATTTTATTTATTTTTAAATATTTTTATTAAATATTTATTAAACACATACTGCGTGCCAGGCACTGTGCTAAGCATTGAGAATACAAAAACAGGGAGAAAGTTCCTATCCTCAAAGAGTCCCCATATTAATGGAGAGACAAAAAAATCACAACTACAAAGAAGCTACAAGTCAGTGACGGCTGGTAGAGGACCCCCCCCCCAATCCAGAAGTATGGTGAAGTCCTTCACTAGAGATAAGAAATAATTTGAAAAGATATGAATTAGAGAGTTGAATTCATCTTGCAAATGGTGAGTTTCTGGAGATCATGAAAACTAAGAGGGTATTTCATTAGAAGGAGGGGCACTCTGGGCATCCTCCTTAAATGATAGAGGATTTTGGAGGTCCTTTCCAGTGTTCACCTTTTTACCATCTTGGAACAAAGAGGTTTTGGTGCAGGGGATATCAACTAAAACAAAACAAAAAAATGTTTTCAAGGATACATAATAGGCAATTAATAAATGTTTGTTAATTTGATAGAGCATTCTTACATTCTAACAGCAAGAGACAAAACACAAAGAGGACTTGGAAAGTAGTAGATGGACACTTCTGAGGTGATTTAGAAGGGGCCAGGCTTCTGAGAAGGTTAAAAGAGTCCAGAATGTGTTGAGAAAATAGTGCACTGCCTATGCCAGGGGTTGCCTGATTAAATGGTGATCCACTCCATTGACTCAGAAATAAGAACAGACTCCAAGGTGAAGGCATTCTGAATGGTAGAAGACTTCTGAGTAGACATATAGAGTGGATTGATCACCCAGAGTTCTTATTATTATTATAACAGTCATTATACATTTCTTATCTTTTTATGGAGTACTGCTGGGAAAAAAGTTTTAATCTAAGTCATTATCCTACTATTATTCTTTTCTATTTAATATTCCATGGACCATTGCACAGGTGGGGAAAAATGACGACTCTTTGTAACTGAATATGTGTTAGGATGTAATTTCATTTTCTTTAGGTTCACTGAAAGCATCTTTGGGACTGTTCCAATAACAGGTTAGATGGCAGAAATCAGGCAGGCAGTCAGTAGGTATATATTAAGTTCTAACTGGGTGCTAGACGTTGTTCAAAGCACTGGAGAATCAAATAAAGTCATTACTCTCAAGGAGTTCACAGACCAATGGGGAAGATGAGATGTAAGTAATAAGGTATACCCATGATATAGATCAGTGATTCCCAAAGTGGGCGCCACCAGGGGGCAGTGATGGCCACATTTTTTTTTATTACATTCTATTCTGAGTTCAATAAATAGTTTCATAATTTTCAGGGGGCGCTAAGTCATATTTTTTTTCTGGAAAGGGGGCGGTAGGCCAAAAAAGTTTGGGAACCACTGATATAGAGGGAGTAAATAGAAGCTACATATCTCATCTCATTCCCACAGAATTTTCATTCTTTCTGCTAGTTTCCTATATTTTGAATTTTTCTTATTCCACATAGTTTGGAGATTGTGAGTATTTGCTTTGGTAACATCTCTGAAAACATTGTTCTTAAAATGTTTGGATTAATTTTATGTTTAGTCAGTTACTTCTGTCATAATGTTCCAATTCCAGTATTTTTTACATACTCAATTCTTATGGACATTTTGGGGCATTTTTAATACAGAAACTTACCATCTGTTCATTCATGAAATAAAGGGATCCTCTTTTCCATGGTGAGAATAGCTGGCTTCTTGATCCTAAGGAAAAAAAATGGATGTAACTTAATTTTACTTATTATTTCTTATTTTACAACTGAGGCAGGTTTTCATAATTCAGAGCTCATTTTGTCATTAATTTAGGTACTTAGAACCATAATGTAGCCATTTAAAAAAGAGAGAGAGAACTGGAAGGTGTCTAAGATCATCCTGTGGACATTATTGTATAGATGCAGATGCCCAAGGAGAGGAAATGCTCAATTCAGATTTGGAAAATATACCTGAATAGTCAGTTATGAATCACTTATTAAGTGCCTATTATGTGTCATTTATTCCATGCCCACAAGTGTACGTAATACTAGAGATACAAAGAAAGGCAGAGAACAGTCATTTCTCTCAAGGAGTCCAACTAATGATACAGAAGACTTATAATAACTCAAAGTTCTACCTGAGTGTTGTAGAGATGAAATATAGAAAAGTGATCCAGAACGATATGAGACAACATTTTGATTTAATAGGAAAGAGTTCTTAATGTAGAGAACCTGGGCTCAAATTCTTCTGTCCAGATGCTTCTTAAGCAGTATTTAAAGCCCAGTCTATCTGATTCCTTTTTTCATTGCTTTATTCTAATTCAATCAATCAATTCAAAAGCATTTACTGAGCCTTTGCCATGTGCCATGCATGGTGCTAGGGATTGGGGATAAAAAGACAAAAATGCAACAGTCCTTGCCCTCCTGTAGCTTACATTCAATTAGAAGATGCAAATACACATACATACACATACAAATTGATGTGTGTATATACATATACAAATATATATTATATTGTATTTTATATAT
>NW_025379238.1:0-7020 GCF_016433145.1 Gracilinanus agilis
CTCTCTCTCTCTCTCTCTCTCTCTCTCTCTCTCTCTCTCTCTCCCCCTCTTGCCCCACCCCTACCCCTTGTGAGAACACTATCTAAACCCAGGCATCATTCCTCACTCTCTGCCCCCCCATGCCCCTAAATAAAGCCATGTGAACTCATCAAGTCTCCTGTCTGCTCATTACAGTGATTTTGGGGGTACAAGTCTCCCCAGAATTTCACTCCACACAAAGTGTAGTATTCTTTTATATGGCTGTTAGTAGTTTGAAATTCTTTTGAGAACTGGTTGTTTGTACCTGTTGACTACTTATCTATTGGGAGATGACTTTCAATCTTACATGAAATGAATATTTCTAACTGGATCAGTAACTTTGTGGGTTTGAGAGGTGAGTTGCTCAGCAGGAAGGCATTCCTGCCAGGTCTTCTCAGAGAAGATGACTGTTGCTGAGAGAATGCTGCAGTTGAAATGATCAAGAGAGCTTATTTCATGTCTGGACTTGTGAGTTGCTTAGACAGTATGGATCAAAAATCAATGTGGAATATCTGTTCAGAAGACCTATAAAATTCTTTACCTCCTGTGAGAGAAAATTAACATTGATAGGTTATTGTTTCCTGTGTGAAGGATATGCTAATGGATCCTTATGATTTTATTTCAATAATTTTTTTTGTTATAGAGGAAATAAATAGCTGCCCTCTACTTCATCAGTCCTTAACGTGTGGTCTAAAGACCATTGTGGTCTTTGAGACACTTTCAAGTTTCCTTGAGGTCAAAACTATTTTCATAAAAATTACATCATTGTTTAGTTATGTCCAGTAACTATTCATGACTCCATTTAGGGTGTTCTTGGCAAAGATACTGGAGTGAATTGCCATTTCCTTCTCCAGATCATTTTATAGATGAGGAAACTGAGGCAACTGCAGTTAAGTGACTTGCTTGCCCAGGGTCACATGGCTGGTAAGTGTCTGAAGCTGTATTTGAACTCAGCAAGATGAGCCTTCCTGACTACGGGCCTAGCACTGTATTCACTCTGCCACTTAGCTGCTCTTTCATAAAAAATATTAAAATTTCATTAAAATATTAGGATATCTATTAAAATATTCTTCCCATTTCCTACTCCATATTTGTGTGAGGCTGGGTTTTTTTTTAATACTTTATCCCAAACAAGTTACCTCAACAGATTAAGTGCAGAAGCAAATATGAGAGTTTAGCTGTCTTCTATGGAGCCACTCATTAAAGAGATGTGTAAGACTGTGCAAAACAATGACATTCTTCCTATTTTGTTTGTTTCAGAAAATACAAGGTATCTCATAGCAAAAATAAATGACCTGGAAAACAGACTGAGGAGAAAGCAATTTAAGAATCATTGGCTTATCTGAACACCATGACCAAAAAAAGATCCTAGACATCCCATTTCAAAACATCCTGAAAGAGAATTGCCCCAGAATCTCAGAATCAGAAGTAGAAGTGGAACTAGGACAAATCGACTAGTCACCTCCTGAAAGAAACCCCAAAGTGTATATACTCCAGGAACATAATAGTTAAAATGCAGAATTCCCAGGTCAAAGAAAAAATACTGCAATCAGTCATATTGATAGGAATATAGGAGTAAGAAAGAATTAAAGTACTGAGTATCACACAAGTAGTCAAGACCACATATGATATAGCAGCCACCAGTAGAAAGGAGTGGAGAACTTGGGAGTACAATATTCCAGAAGGCAAAGGATATTGAATTACAGCCAAGAATAATTTGCCCAGCAAAACTAAGCATAATCTTACAGGAAGAAAATTGGCTCTTTACTGAAATAGAGGAACCCCAAGCTTTCCTGATGAAAAGGCCAGAGCTATATAGAAATTTTGAAGTTCAAACACCAGAGTTAAAAGATTCATAAAAAGACATGTATGAATGGGCAATGATAAAAGGACAAAACCTGGATAAGTTGCTTACGTTCAGATATGGGGAGATGATACATAGGCCCCCTTTGAATCCTACCACGGAGCCATCTAAGTGGTGCAGTGAATAGATCTAGAGTCAGGAAAACTCATCTTCCTGAGTCCAAATGTGGCCTCAGACATTTTTTAGCCATATCACCCTGAGCATGCCACTGAAGCCTGTTTACCTCAGTTTACACATCTGTAAAATGAGCTGGAGAAGGAAGTGGAAAACCACTTCATTATCTTTGCTGAGAAAACTCCTAATGGTGTCACAAAGAGTCAGACATGACTGAAAAATGACCAAACAACAAACTGAACCCTACCATCATCAGGGCTCATGGAAGAAATTCAATTAGATAAAGCCTGGAAGTGGTTTTGTTATGTCTTGATGATTTTTAAGAGAAGAATGGAAAGAGAGAAGGGAAGAGGAATGCCCTGAAATAGAAGGAAAAGGAAGGTTAGGGAAAATGATCTTACATAACCAGGGGGTACAAGTAGACATCTGTACAAACAAGAAGCCAGGAATGAGGGTGATATCTAACACCCCATCTCATCTGAACTGTTTAAAAGAAGAAAGAAGAGGCTTACAATTGGGGAAGAGACTTACAATTGGGGACAGAAATACATTTCACTCAACAAAGAAACCGAAAGGAAAGGTGAGAATGGGGGAGAGGAATTAAAGGGAGATTGAAGTCTGAGAGGGAATAGTTTTAAGAAAACAAACCAAGGATTTATAAAGATATTTGTAGTTCTCTTTGAGGTGGCAAAGAATGGGACTCTGAGGGGGTTGCACTAAAATTGGGGATAAATGAATAAGTTCTGTATGGGATATCAGTATGATGGAATATTATTGTGCTGAGTTCCTATCAAGTAATGACTGACCAAATAGGATTCTATAGAATTAATGACAAAACATGCCATCTACTTCCTGATAGAGAGGAAAGAACTCAATGAAGAATGCAACAAAACATTTTTTTGTCATGGCAAAAGTGGAAACTTATTTTGATTGACTATATATGCTTGTAATGGGTTTAATTTTTCTTGTATTCTAAATGGCAGTGAGTGAATTAAGATGACAGAAGAGGAGGATTTTGGTTGATTAAAACAAAATACTTTTTAATTTTTAAAAAACTTAAAAAATAATATATAACAAAATGAATTACTAATCTAGATAAGATATAAATACATAAATTGTTCATTAAACTACTATTTAATTACATTTAGTTTAATTCAACAAGCATTTATTATTTTTAAAAATCCTTATCTTCTATCAGTATCAATTTTAAGTCAGAAGAGCAGCAAGGCTAGACTACTGGGGTTAAGTGACTAACCCAGAATCACATAGCTAGGAAGTGTCTAAGACTACATTTGAACCCAGGACCTGGTGTTCTATTCACCGTGCTACCTAGCTGTCCTTGAACAAGCATTTATTAAGTACCTATTCTTTTCCAGGCACATTACCATGTGTTGGGGAGAAGATGTAATAAAGGAAACAGCACATTTCCTCAAGGAGTTTATATTCTTTGTGGGAAAACAATATGTTTGATCTCTCTATGCCTTAATTTCCTCATCTGTAAAATGAATGTGTTGGACTAGAAGGTCTCTAAGTTTCTTTCTGGCTTTGATTGTATTATAACCTTATAATCCTAAATAAATATGAAATATATACAAAAATATAATTTACACGAAGGTACTGAGAGAGGAATATTGTCTAGGAGGGACTACAAGTAGATTAATTTAGCTAAGACATAGAGTACAAGAAGGGGAGAAACATACCATGGCATTGGCATTTGTGCTAGTTGCTAGGCAAAAGCTCTTTGTAAATGTCAAGGTACTAAATAAATGTATGTTGTTAGTTATTATTATTATCATCAACTTGACCAGGAAGCTTGTAATGAGGTTATTTTTAATAAAAAGACATTATTGAGTGTCATCACTGAAAAAGTCCTTGGAAAATATCAAGTATTTTGGGAGAAATGGAGGAATTTCTCCCCAAAGAGAAACAACATTTCCCTTTTTGTGGCTTCGCCCTACACGTACTGGAAAATATCCACTACCATTTTGCTCAATTAAAAAAAATCCCAAAGAATGCTACCCACATTCAGAGGAAGGACTGCAGGAGAGGAAACATATAAGAAAAACAACTGCTTGAATGCATGGACTGAGGTGGACATGATTGGGGATGTGGACTCGAAACTACCACACCAATGCAACTATCAACAATATGGAAATAGGTCTTGATCAAGGACACAAGTTACAACCAGTGGAAATGTGCATTGGCCATGGGTGGGGGGGGGGGTCGGGGGGTGAAGGGGAAAGTAGGAGCATGAATCATGTAACCATGTTAAAAATGAATATTAATAAATGTTTTAAAAAATCCCAAAGAGTAAAAAACAAAAGAGAAGAAAACCTAAAAGTGAAATGGAATAGCCATGAGTACTCATTGTCCAAGTCCAGTATTTTCCTCAAATTGCTCTTCTAAAATGAAGTTTTGAAAGGATTTATTGAATACCTCCTCTGTGGGAGATGCTTCTAGAAGCTGTGGGGAAGAGGAAGATGGCAAAGACAGATTAGGTCCCTTTGGGGAGCATTTGGGCTAGTTTGCATGTGTTCTGTGGTTGGTGTGGGAGGCTGGCTAATAGCTATAATTTAAGAACTGGAATCTGTTTTAAATAATGATTTTTTAAACAGAAATAATCTTAAGGAGACCAATTTTCTAAAATGTTATCAGAAAGAATCTTTTCCACATGTATGTGCTATTTTAGAAAGGATATTGGAAACTGGAACATGCCCAGACTTTCTAAAGGTTGGATTTGACTATGGAGGTATTTGACTGGGGAGAAGTGAGAGAGAAGCCTTCTCCTCACTATCCTTAAAACTTTTCTTAAACTCTAACCTTCTACCTTAGAATCAATACTATGTATTGATTCTAAGGCAGATGAGTGGTAAGGGCTAGGCAGTGGGGGGTTAAGTGACTTGCCCAGGGTCACACAGCTAGGGAGTATCTGAGGTCAAATTTGAAACCAGGACCTCACATCTCTAAGCCTGGCTCTCAATCCACTGAACCATCTAGCTGTCCCCACTATAACTTTTCAAACCAAAATATTCTTTTCTGATCACCACTCTCTTATGTGCTTTATCTTTCCCTGTTAAAATGTATGGGAGCAGCTAGGTGGCTAGTAGATAGAGAACCAGGTCTGGAGTCAGGAAGACCTGGGTTCAAATTTTACCTCAGACACTTCCTAGTTGTGTGACCCTGGGCAAGTCACTTACCCTTGATTATCTAGCCTTTACAACTCTTCTGCTTTGGAACCCATTCTTAGTATCCATTCTAAGACAGAAGCTAAGGGTTAAAAAAAAAAAAAGTAAGTAAACTTTTTGATATTTGTCTTTGCTATTTGTCTCTCCAGCCCTTAGCACAGTGCTCAGCACATAGTAGGTGTTTAATAAATGTCCATTTATTAATTTATTCATTCATTCATTCTTTTAACATTCCTAACCAAGTGTGTAGGGTTATTTTGAGAGAAAAGAGGAAACTTGGGGAATTCTTGAAGCCATAGATTTAAGGTCAGTGGGACGTTGGGCATGAGAGGAGTCAGAGATGATTCTGAGATTCCAAGCTGTAATTCTCTTAAATACTAATTAGGCACCTCCTATGCACAAGGTTCAGCGGATGCCAAGATGGGAGAAAAGAATTCCTGCCCTCAAGGAGCTTACCAAAGCAGCAACAACTGAGGGCATTGGCCATTTGGGTTCTTTCTCTTGACCACGGTCTTTCTTTCCACTGGAAGACAAAGGCAGCAGCAGTGTGATTCTCCTTTAGGACTCACTCTCCCCTTTACTAGATAGGCAGGAAACCAGAAGCCTCCAATTCTGCTTTCTCTGCCTCACTGCTGACTCTGGAGGCCAGAGGAGCAGGGAGCACCATGGATCTTTACCTCCTAAGGAGACACGCTTGGAATAGGAGGCGACTCCTCTGGTTGGCACGGCATCGTCCCTTTCCTTCCATTGCTAGGAGTTGGGAAGTCTGAATGATTCCGTGTCCCAGTAGGTCCAGTGAGGCCCACCAGCCTGTGCTCAAGAACAGTGTTATGCCTTATATTTGCAGCATTACCGGTAAAAGAGGAGGCATCTCCGGATCCGTTTTTGTTTGTATTAGTCTAGTTGTTTTCCCTGGTATTTCGTACACCTGATGATCCTCATTCAATAACTCTCTCAGGCAAAGTTGTCCGGATGGAGGTTTTGTTGGGCGCTGGAGAGGCGAAGATCCTCTGACGCAAAGAGTGCTAACGTTGACTGATTTGGGCTATCGAAGCCTCGTTCATCCGTAATTGCCTTGTTAACATTCCCATGTAGACCTAATCTTAGCCAAAGCCTCCGGCTGATGCTGAGGATCGCTGGGTAACGCTGAGTGCGGCTTGAGGGAATGGACGTCATGATGAACACGAGGAGAGCGGGGAGACCGGAGACCACGATCAGAGAATTTCAGAAGCCCCTCTAACAGACGTGGCACTTATGGGAGACGATGAGCCGAAGGCAGGACCGTCCTCGGGCAGTCAGGGAGAGACGTCGATGAGACGGGAAGCTGGGCTGAGACATCACGTCCACATTAGTGGCTGCCGGGGTTGGGGCAACGAGGAAGACGGTTCTCATGGAAACCCTTGAGAAAGGCAGCAAAGGTCGCAGAGGGGGCTGGACTAGACGCCTGGAGGTCTGGTTCTTGACCTGCCAGTACATGACAAGAAGGCCCGAGACGGAGTAAGTTTGAAAGACGGAGTGAATCTGCCACTAGTGACGGCAGAAGACAAGTCTAGCAGTGGCAACGGGACGGTGTCGATGCTTCCTCCCGGCCAGACGTGCCAGAACTGAGAAGGACACAATCTCTCCCATGGAGGAGAGGCCAGAGATGGGGAGTCTTCTGAAGGGAGAACGTCTCTAGTGAGCACTTGAAGATGGAAGGAATCGGACGGGAAGAGATCGAGGAGGAGGGGGTGGGGGGCTTGTCAAGGATAGAAGAAGGGCGGCAGAGGGCCCATGGGATGGACAGAACCAAGGGTGAGGATGGGGAGCAGGGAGGGGTGAGGATGGGGAGCAGGGAGG
>NW_025379239.1:0-1655 GCF_016433145.1 Gracilinanus agilis
ATCGGTCCACAATGCCCCGAGCAGCCCGTCGGGCCTTCCCCGTCCCCTCCAGCACTCGTCACTTCTGACGGGGGGGGGGGCGGCCCCTCCGGACTCTCGTGATCTGCCTTTCTCCGGCCCGCTGGGTTCGGGCCATTTTGTCACGTTGGCGTCTCTGCCCTTGATCTGCCTTCAGCGTCTCGGCTGCCTTTCAGGGCATTTGAGTCTCCCCGACGATCTCCTTGAATTAGCTGCGTTTATGCTTTTGCTTTGCCCCTCCCCCCCCCTGCTGTCCTTCTCGGCCCCCAGTGCAGGGTCCCAGCCTCCCGGGCACTCTGCCTTTCCGAGCTCAGGCCCCAGCCGGCGCCTGGTGTAGACGAGGTCGGCCCGTGGGGCGGCCGAGAGATGCCGCCCACTCGCGGGGGTCCCAGGCTTGGATAGGAAGGGAGGGGGCTGACGTGCCTTACCCAGACAGACACCGAAGGCCTGGGATTTGCTCTTAGATCTTTCGGGGTTCGAGTCACACGGCCTGTGGAGGCAAAGGCTGTCGGCGGGGCTCTGAGCTGCCCAGGCGAGAAGCAGCTGGGAATCCACGAGCTCTTGTCCGTTACTATGTACACCCGTGTGGGGATCGGCATTGCGGTCCAGTGGGAAGGGCCGGCTTGTCTCGGTGTCGGGGAACCTGCCTTTGACTCCTTTTTGTTGCCTCTGTTCCCCCTTCCCTGCTTCTGGAAAGTGAAGGCTTGGGCTTGCTCTCCGCCCTGGGCCCTTCGAGGCTGAGTCTCCAGCTTATTTTGACGGAATATCTCGCAGGGCGACAAAATCCATTGTGTGTGTGTGTGTGTGTGTGAGAGAGAGTGTGAGTGTGTATGTGTGTGTGAGTGTGTGTGAGTGTGTGTGTGAGTGTGCATGTGTGAGTGTGTGTGTGAGTATGTGAGTGTGTGAGTGTGTGTGAGTGTGTGTGAGTATGTGAGTGTGTATGTGTGTGTGTATGTGTGTGTGTGTGTGAGTGTGTGACTGTGTGTGTGTATGTGAGTGTGTGTGTATGTGTGTGAGTGTGCATGTGTGAGTGTGTGTGTGAGTATGTGAGTGTGTGTGTGTGAGTGAGTGTGTGTGAGTGTGTGTGAGTATGTGAGTGTGTATGTGTGTGTGTATGTGTGTGTGTGTGTGTGTGAGTGTGTGACTGTGTGTGTGTATGTGAGTGTGTGTGTATGTGTGTGAGTGTGCATGTGTGAGTGTGTGTGTGTGAGTATGTGAGTGTGTGTGTGTGAGTGTGTGTGTGAGTGTGTGAGTGTGTATGTGTGTGTGAGTGTGTGTGAGAGTGTGTGAGTGTGTATGTGTGTGTGTATGTGAGTGTGTGTGTGTGTGTGTGTGTGCGCGTGTGATAGAAATCTCTAGCAGTGAGCACTTGTCAGCTACCCACCGAGGCCCGGCACTGTCCCGGGCGCTGGGAAACAGAAACAAAGAGGAAACAAGTGCCGCTCCCGAGGAGCTGCCGCTTCCTTGGCTCTGAGGCAGATCTCGCCCCTCACGAGCAGAGAAAGCCTCGGAAGAGGAGCTCTGGGCAAGGCTTCTTGGGAGCTGCCGTTTCCGCTCCTCTCGCCTGAGCTCCTCGGCCGCCGTCTAGACTTTCTGGAAAGCGCTCATACAGTAGGCGCTGGATAAATGCTGCCAGT
>NW_025379240.1:0-3876 GCF_016433145.1 Gracilinanus agilis
CTTCCTTCCTTCCTTCCTTCCTTCCTTCCTTCCTTCCTTCCTTCCTTCCTTCCTTCCTTCCTTCCTTCCTTCCTTCCTTCCTCTCTCTCTTTCTTTTTTCCCCATCTATCTTATAATCATTACTAAGTATTGATTCTAAGGCAGAAGAGCAGTAAGGGATAGGAAATTGAGATTAAGTGATTTGCTCAGGGTCACATAGTTTCGAAGTGTCTGAGGCTGAATTTTAATCTAGAACTTCCTCTCTCCAGTCTTGGCTGTCTATCCACTAAACCACTTAGTTAACCCTATGATTTTTCTCTTATTTTTCTTTTTTCTTTCTTTTGTTTTTAAACTTTAACATTTCACTTAGAATCAATAATGTATATTGGTTCCAAGGCAGAAGAGGGAAGTGTCTGAGGCCAGATTTGAACCTAGGAACTCATGTCTCTGGATTCAGACTCATGTCCAATGAGCCACCTAGCTTCCCCTTAACAAAGTGTTAAGTCTTTTAATGGCTGCTATATTTGGATGCTATTTTTGCCACTACAAGTGTATTGTTTACTACTAAGCTCTTATCTTGATAGCTCATTGTGGCTTGGAAGTAACCTTAATTATTCAAAAGCTTATAGAACAAAATTTTGGGCAAGTTCTAGGATGTTGGAAAAGATTCAATTACATAATTAAAAAATAAACAAACATCTATGGGGTATATAACCTTAATGATCCCTGGAATGTCCTTATTAAAAGAAAAGAGTGATTACAATTCAGAATTCTTTGAAAAGCTTTTTAAGGAGATATTGGTCATTTAATTACAGAAAGCCCTTTGTAAGAACAATGATTGATAATTGAAAGTTTAGTGATTATTAGAGTATGTTCAATATTTCTCATATTTGCTCATTGTATTATTGATATGGTATGTGCATACTTTAAAAATACTCTATAAAATACAAAATTGAATCTGTCTGATAATCACATCTCTTTAGCCCTATCTTCCCTTCTGACTAGAAGACTACACCATGTGCTCTTAGACCTTCTGTTTAAAATGATGGCTCATCAGATTTTTCCTTTTACCCCGAAAACGACAACTTTTTTACCTCTTTGGAACTCCGGGTCTCCCCTTGCCCTTTTCAACTTCCTTTTATGGGTTGTCTTCCCTCATGAAAGGGTAAGCTCATTTAGAGGAAAGACTGTCTTTGCTTTTATTTGCCTTTGCAACCTTAGGCTCACGGTAGACAACTTTGGGCCCCTTTCATAATTAATTTATTTGACAGACATTTCTTAAGTAGCTGTTATTTGCAGTGGGAGGCCCTGGGGAGATTCAAAGTTTAGATAATATTCATTTCCTGTATTAATTTAACTTATGGGTTAGAAGAGGAAAAAGACACAGTTAATATTTCATATACAGTGTTTGGAGCTAAGTTTGGAAACATATAGAACAAAAATGTGAGAGGTTTGAGAGAGAGGATGGAAAAAGCGGGGGAGAAGACACATCCCCAGGTCTAGGATACAGTGGGAACAAAGATGAAATTAGAGCAAGACACAGCCCAGTCTTCCTAGATAAACAGCACATCCTATTTGTTGTTGTTCAGGCATTTCAGTTGTGTCTGACTCTTTGTGACCCCATTTGGGGTTTTGTTGGTAAAGATACTGGCAAGATTTGTTGTTAATTTCTCCAGCCCATTTTAAGATGAGGGAACAGAAGCAAATTGGGGATGAGTGACTTGTCGAGGGTCACAAAACTACTAGTAAGTGTCTGAAGCTAGATTTGAACTCTGGAAGATAAGCCTTCCCTAGACTCTGTACTCTAAGCACAGAGCTGCCTAGATGCCCTTATGGCCTATGTAGACAACAACAATAGAAGTCTCAAAAAGATAGATTTTTGAAAGATCTCCAATAAATGCCAGGCAAAGGTGTCTGAATTTTACTGGTTGGTATTACATCTACTACAAAATAAATAGTCCTTATATGGCACCTAGGTGATTGTAACAGATTAATTGATTTCTCTGCCTCCAGCTCTTCTTGTCCTCTTCTCCAATCTTCTTGTAGCTACCAAATTATTATTCCTAAAATAGAGATCTGACCATTCTACCCTTTCTGTAACTAAGAAATCTTCAATGATTCCTTCTGACCTCTAGGATAAAATTTAAGATACCATGACTAGAAATATGGCTCCTGCACATGCTCTTTCATACATACTCTTTTCTTTTTTAATTTTTAGGATTTCCAATTGAGTTTTTCTGGGGATTTTTAATTTGTTATTAAATTTTTTTTAAGTTGTAAGCTCAATTAATTGATCTCCCTCTTGATTTTGTTGTTATAGGCACTCAGAGATATAAATTCTCCCTTGAGTACTGCTTTGACTCTATCCCATAGGTTTTGATATGTTGTCTCCTCATTGTTATTCTCTTTAATGAATCCATAATTGTTTATATGATTTCTTTTTTGACCCCCCCAGTTTTGAATAATTAGATGATTTAGTTTCCAGTTAATTTTAAATTTGCTTTTCCATGGATCCTTGTTAATTATAATTTTTATTGCATTATGATCTGAAAAAGTTGCATTTATTATTTCTGCTTTTCTGCATTTGTTTGCAACATTTCTATGCCCTAGTATAAGGTTGATCTTTGTATATGTACCATGTGCTGCTAAGAAGAAGATATATTTCTTTTTATCCCTTTTCAGTTTTCTCCAGATATCTATTAATTCTAATTTTTCTAGCATTTCATTTATTTTCCTTACTTCTTTCTTATTTATTTTTCAGTTCAGTTTATCTAGATGTGAAAAGGGAAGGTTGAGATCACCCACTAGTATGGTTTTAATATCTATTTCTTTTTGAGCTCCTTTAATTTTTCCTTTAGTAATCTAGATGCTATACCATTTGGTGCATAAATGTTTAGTAATGATATTACTTCATCATTTATAGTACTTTTTAGCAAAATGTAATTTCCTTCCTTATCTCTTTTCATCAGATCAATTTCTACTTTAGCTTTGTCTGGTATAATGGTTGATACTCCTGCTTTTTTTACTTTAGATGATGCATAATAAATTCTGCTCCAGCCTTTTACCTTGAATATGTGTGTGTCACCCTGCCTCAAGTGTGCTTCTTGTAAACAACATCTATAGTAGGAATCTGATTTTTAGTCTACTCTGCTATCTGCTTCTGTTTTATGGGTGAGTTCTTCCCATTCACATTCAGTATTATGATTACTGTTTTTACCCTCTATCATATTATCCACTTTAAATCCTGCTCTATTCCTTTTCTCTCTTTTCCTCCTCACCAGTATTTTGCTTTTTTCACCTCCCTGCCCCCCACTTCTCCCTCCCTCCAGTTACCTCCCTCTTCCCTTATCTTAATCCCCTTCTACTTCTCTGTGGAGTAAGATAGAATTCTATACCCCACTGAGTAAACTTGTTTTACCCTCTCTGAGTGAGTTACGATGAGAGTAAAGTTTAAGCATTGCCCATCACCACCCTTATCCTCCCCTTTCTCTAATGATTTTTCATGCCTATTTATGTTAGACAATTTACCCCATTCTATCTCTCCCTTCCCTTTTCTCTCAGTTCAACCTTCTCTTTCAGTCCTTGATTGATTTTTTACATATCATTAATTATACACACATATCATCCCATACATATATATCATTCCATATCATCATATTTACATATATATCAATCATAATATGCTTACTTCTTCACCTCCTTCTTTCTTTTTTTTTTTTTAACCCTTAACTTCTGTGTATTGGCTCCTAGGTGGAAGAGTGGTAAGGGTGGGCAATGGGGGTCAAGTGACTTGCCCAGGGTCACAAAGCTGGGAAGTGTCTGAGGCCGGATTTGAACCTAGGACCTCCTGTCTCTAGGCCTGACTCTCAATCCACTGAGCTACCCAGCTGCCCCCCC